>NC_080178.1:17354706-17629749 GCF_950295315.1 Erinaceus europaeus
TCCCCTCCTCTCTACATTTCTCTCTGGTCCTATCTAACAACAAAAACAACAATAATAACTATAACAACAATACAAAACAACAAGGTCAACAAAAGGGAAAATAAATATATTAAAAAAATAAAATAAATAAATGAGAGTGCTTTATAAACCGTAAAGCAGTGCTGCAGTCTCTTCTCTCTTCTTCTCCATCCCCCCGTCCCTCCCAATTTCTCTATCTTTATCCAACAAGTAATAATAAATAAAACATCTTTTTTAAAGAAAAGAAAGACTCTACCTTAGCAGATTAGAGAAAGAGATCTCTTTGCAGGTTTTGAGGAATCTAACCCGCAGTTGGACTGTAGGTGAGCCCTAGTAGCTGCCAGCAGCCAGCAGTTGACAGCCAGCAAAAAGATGCCGAGGATGCCAGTTCTGCAGTTACAAGAAGGTGGATTCTGACAACAGCCTGTGTGCATTGGAAAAGGTCTGTTTCCCCACTTGAGCTTCTCATGAGACAGCAGTCCTAGCTGACACATAATCTGCAGCCTGATCAGAAGGTCAAGTCTGCACCCGGACCCCTGACCCATAGAAACCATCAGGACCCACAGAAACCATCTGAGAATGCTATTTGCAGACACTAACCATACGGTTGTTTGTCATGAAGAAGAGAACAGAAAAAGCAATAAAAAAAAAAAAAAAAATCTCAAAGGTGGGCATCCCCAAGCAATACCGTGATGTTGGTCAAATCAGAAGGGTTCCACTTTTCAGCCTAGAAAATGGGAGTACCCCCATTAAAGAATATAGACTAGACAGTAGGAAATGCATAGCCAGATTTCCTTGGTATGATGATTCTGAGGACTAAAAGTAGCTGTCATTCACAAAGGAAGCTAGAGGCAAAGGGCAGTGGCCATTGTTAATGGCTTCCAAGAGCCTGTCTGGTTCTGATCGTCTATTGGCTGACCATTTCAGCCCTGCCCATCCCCGGCCATCCTGAGCTCCCTTTTATAACAGAGCAGAAGGGCTTTCCCCTGCCATTTTGGATTAGGGCCTGGCTCACGCTGCTGGGCGATGCCTCGGTCCATGGATTTATTTTTCCAGCTGGGAGAACTGCTTTGTTTAATAGCTCCCATCCAGCTCCCCTCTGTGATTGAACTTGAGAGAGTGTGTTTGCTTAACACCCACAATGTTCCAGCTCCCATAAAACACAGAGTGCACACGAGGCCTGCTCTGGGGGACAGAACTCACTGGCTCCTGAAATTGAGCTGGACAATCATAATTTCGGTTTAACCAAAAGAACCACAGGTCTCTCTTCCATCCAATACCTTCTGAGTTCTTGCATCTCAGAGCCTGGAAGTGGCTCCTTGCTCAGCTCTACGGGGTGTAAGACCACTAGGAGGGGGTTCTGGACTTCTCCTCTCAGCTACTGTCTTTAGATCATAGAAAGGCAATTGCAGGGAGTCAGGCGGTAGCGCAGCGGGTTAAGCGCACGTGGTGCAAAGCACAAGGACCGGCATGAGGATCCCAGTTCGAGCCCCGGCTCCCCACCTGCAGGGGAGTCCCTTCACAGGCGGTGAAGCAGGTCTGCAGGTGTCTGTCTTTCTCTCCCCCTCTCTGTCTTCCCCTCCTCTTTCCATTTCTCTCTGTCCTCTCCAACGACAACATCAATAACAACAACAATAATAACCACAACAATAAAAAAGGGCACAAAAAGGAATAACTAAATAAATATTTTTTAAAAAGAAAGGCAATTACAGAGGAGGTGGCCTGTTTCAGATAAGGGTCCCTGGGTGACCTCCATTCTTCTCCTTTTCACATTTTCTCCCACTCTCTGGATCTCTCTGTCCTTGAAGTTCCTTTTCTCTAATTCTACCCATCTTCTCTCTCTCTCTCTCTCTCTCTCTCTTTCCCTTCCTCTCTCTCTCTCCATATATATCTTTCATTAGATGTATGCTTTTTTTTTCTTTTTGGCACCCGGGTTATGGCTGGGGCTTGGTGCCAGCACTATGAATCCATGGCTCCTGGCAGCAATTTTTTTTCTATTTTATTTTCACTTGATCGGACAGAGCGAAATTGAAAGGGAGGGAGAGTGAGAGATGGAGAGAAAGACAGACATCTGCAGACCCGTTTCGTTGCTTGTGAAGTGTCCTCCCTACAGGTGAGGGGCAAAGGCTCAAATCCAGATCCTTGTGCATGGTGATATGTGAGCTTTACCTGGAGTGCCACTGCCCAGCACCCCCTCATCTGTTTATTTCTAAAGTATTTGTTTATTTATTTATTTAATAGAGACAGAGAGAAATTGAGAGAGAAGAGGAAGAGAGAAAATGAGACACTTGTAGACCTGCTTTACCACTCATGAAATTGCCTCCCTGCAGGTGAGGAGACCAGGGCCTTGAACCTGGATTCTTGTGCATAATGTGCATTAAACAAGGTGTACTACCACCTTGCTCTGACCACCTATTCCTTATCTCTCCCTTTCTCTTCCTCTTTCTTTTCTCTCACTGACTCATACTTCCTCTCAATCTCATTATCTCTCTGTAAAGCCATGTGTCTCTATCTTTCTCTTCATATCTCTGTTCCCACCTCCGCCCACCAAGACTCCCTTCTCTGTTCTGTCCCCATCCCCTCCTTTTCTCTCCCCCAATCTCTGGTCCACACACTCCATCCTCCTTTAGAAACCATCTTAGTCATGTTCAGCAGGTGTTAAGTCACCCACTGAAGGAAACACCCCCTTGCATGCCTTTCCCTTGGGCCCAAAACTGTGCTGACACTGGCCCCATCTGTGTGGCCCTTCTGCCAGAAGCAAACAAAGTGACATCACAGCTCACGTGACACATGGAAGAGCAGGCTCCCCTAGCTCTGCCTTGCCACTTTAGACACAACAGGAAATGGAAGTTAGGAAGTGAGCCTTGGTGACCAAGCCACACAGAGGCACCCTGCCAGCTGTGTAATGGGGTACATGAGCCTCAGTTTCCTCATCTGTGGAATGGGGGTTTACTGTTGTGAAGGCAAAATAGAGCAAAACACTCAGTTTGCACTGTACTTCTGCCTCTGACTCTTACATCTTCCCGGGATAGTGAAGTACAAAGTTTCTGGCTCTTTCTAAAGCTTTTTGCAAACTGAAGTGTAACACACACACACAGATACACACTTCACCTGACACACCAGGGAACTTTCTACTGAGTCCTCACAGCCACCTCTTCCTTCAACTCACACCCCCAGACACTTCTCTGAGCCCCTCCCATGCCACCCCACTATGCCTGCTGCCTGGCCCAGGACTCAAGGCCAGTTCAAAGGGTTTCCCCATCCCTCCTGCCATGGACACAATAGCCCATTCCCCCTGGACCCTGGGCTGACAGAAGAAAGCACCAGGCAGGAGATCAAACGTGGGCTGAATGGAAGACAGCAGAGACAGAGAATGAGGGGTGAGATGCGGCGGCAAGAATAATGACTTCCATCCAAGTCCCTTCCCATAAACCCACAGCTCTTTGAAGCCCGCTTGCCTTTAATAAAGTGCACTATTATTAATGACCCGAGTGGAGCTTTCTGCACAGGACAATGCCTGGCTCCCTGGGGCCTCGTGCATGGGAAAGCACTCCGTGCTCCAGCGGATGCCTCCACATGCCAGATGCCCACAGGCCACCCGAGGGGCTGGGGAGCTTGAGGTGCCACCAGTGTCAGGGGCTGCCGCTGTCCCCTCAATAACAGGGCTCTCACACTGGAGCAGGAGAGTCAACAAGGGTCTGTACCTCTTCAGATGAGTCGGCTTCTTTATACACCAACAGTTATCAAGCACCTACTATGAGTGCTGAATGGACAAGTTGGATTTGATACCCACTCTTTTAAAGTGGTCATCTGGGATAGCGGAAGAGGACAGTGATAAGAGGCAAGAGCCAAGGTGTTAAGGGGGATAAGGGTCCACATTCTTCTAGATTTTAAAATTTTCTTTTAATTTGATTTATTTTTTCTGGGTTTTTAATATTGTATTTATTTATTTATTTATTTTAATGAGAGAGAGAGAAAGAGCGAGAGATACACACACAAAAAGAGAAAGACCAGAGCACTGCTCAGTTCATTATGGTGGTGCTAGGGCTTGAATCTGGGACCTCAGAGCCTCAGGCATGAAAGTCATTTGTGTACATATACACAATGGAATACTACTCAGCTATTAAAAATGGTGAATTCACCTTCTTTGTCCCATCTTAGATGGAACTTGAAGGAATCATGTTAAGTAGATAAGTCAGAAACAGAAGGATGGATATGGGATGGTCTCATTCATAGGCAGAAGCTGGAAAACAAGAGCAGAAGGGAAATCACAAAGCAGAACTTGGACTGGAGTTGGTGTATTGCACCAAAGTTAAAGACTCTGGGGTGGGGGAAGGCTCAGGTTCTGGAACATGATGGCAGAGGAGGACCTAGTGGAGGTTGAATTGTTATGTGGAAAACTGAGAAATGTTACACATACACAAGCTATTGTATTTTACTGTCAACTATAAACCGCTAATCCCCCACTAAAGAAAGTTATTTGCGTAACCACTGTGCTGTCTTCCCAGCCTTATTTTTCTATATTCTCCCAGAGTACTGCTCAACTTTGGCTTATGATGGATCTGGGGATTGAACCTGGGACTTGAGAGCTGCAGGCATGAGTCTTTTTGCATAGCCGTTATGCTAATTTCCCCTCCCCCTTCTAGATTTTGATCTCTTTTCATACATCCTGGCTGGGTTGGCTAATCTTCCTGAGCCACTTCATCAATGCCCTGCCAGGCTCCCTCACTCATTCCCACCAAGGATAGTTCAAGTTCAAGTTGGAACTTCTCTAGCTTGCTGCACAGAACTTCAACCACACCACCCCTGTCCACTTCCACCCAGCCCCAGCTGAAATGACTATCATTTTGTTGTCTCTCTGCCCCTCTTTGTAGACAGTAGATCTGTAGGAAGTGACTGCTTCAGAAAATGTGTCTGGAGACAGGAGGAATAAACACTTCCATGTATTCTGAATCCAGCAGGGCTCTCTGAACTAGCATTTATTCCTTCAGTGCAACAAACAAGGAGGAAGAGCCCCGAAGACACACTGCCTGCCTGGGATACCCTCAACCCAACTCAGGGAGCACCCTGAGGTGCTCGCTCCCAAGGGGGACAGGCACAGTGTCTCAAGGGACATCATATCTGGGCCAAAAGAGTACTTGCCATGCTCTCTGTCTTCCTCTCTTGACAAAACTTTGAGCAGAATCTCCAAGGTTCACTGTGGACCAACTAGCCAAATACTGTTGGGAGAGGTCCTTGGACTTGGCTTAGTCCAAACATAGAGCCAGGGAGACTGAACATCATCCATCCCCATTTAAAGAGGAAACTGAGGCCCAGAGGCCACAGGTATACCACCATCACCACCATCACCACCACCACCACCACCACCACCACCCCCACCCCCACCTAGGTCACATAGCTAGAATCAGCTGCAGGGTCACAGGGGAGCAGAGCTCTGGGAATGTGGATCCCACCCTGGGTTCCTCTAAAGCACATGAAGAGTTCTGAGTGTGTATGTGGCCAGGGCTGGTGGTGGCGAACCTGGGAGAACACACACATTACAGGGTGCAAGGACCATGGTTCAAGCCCCCAGTACTCACCTACAGGGAGAAGACTTCCCAAGTGGAAAAGCAGTGCTGCAGGTACCTCTCTTTCTCTCTCCCTCTTTGTCTCCCCTTCCCTCTTACTTTTTCTCTGTCTCTATCCAGAATAAATAACTTAAGTAAGTAAGTAAATTTCTAGAGACAATAACTGCTGGGGCCGAGGACAGGTTGCACCTTAGTAGCAGGCTGATTGTTTCGAATTAAAGGAAATTTAGGAACAGAAGACACAAGAGTTATGCTTTTGGCTCAATCATCTATCTTCTCACAAACAGGAAATAAATCTATGGTGGTTGTGGAGACAGACTGGAGACAGCCCTCCAGCCTCATTCAAGTTCCTGGTCTCCAACTGAAGGGGGGAAACTTCAGGAACAGTGAAGCAGTGCTGTAGGTGTCCATCTCTATCTCCATCTCTATCATCTCCCCTTCCCTCTTAATTTCTCTCTATCTAATTAATACCTAAATAAAATATTTTAAATAAAGGACTTGCCCCTCCAGGAAAAGATCTCCACAAGTGTCCCTTCCTTCCTTGCCTGGTTCCCACCCCTGCCCTGTGCTTTCTCTCCCAGGACTGATGTCTGTCCCTGACCTGGCTGAACACAAGTGACAGTTGGAAACAATTAGTCACAGGCCAGAGACCCCTCTCAGCTGTCCCACCCCATGGGAACTGAGGGTGGAATGGGGAAGGACAGGGACGATGGGGACAGAACAAAGGGATGAAATAAGGAGGCAGACGATGGAGCAATGAAGCCCCAGAAGGGCTGCCCAGGCCCTTGATGTCTCAGCGGAGGGCTTGGGCACCAAGCTGCGGTCAAGGGCGGATGCCAGCCTGGTCCAGCCAGCCCCGATGAGAGCCAGCAGCTACCGCCAACTTTCCATGACATCAGAGGCCAGCCTAGGTTGAGCCTGCTCGGCCTGGCAGCCCCTTCTCCTCTGCTCTAATGGGGGCTCCTGTGTCACAGTGGGATGGTGGCTTGAGGGGTACGTCCCTTAGGAAATTATCACTAGCAGAAGCAGAAAGAGCAGTCATTGGTTGCCTGCCTCCAGATGAAAAAAATCGGAATCTAGAGAGAAGAAATGACTAAGTACAGGATTAGACAGTCAGCCACACGATGGAATGCAATGCAGTGATTTGCAAGCCATAACTGGAGGAGCTAGGTCCCCACCACCACCACACACATACCACTACCACCAGAGAAGGAAGAGTGAACCTCTTTGGCTTCGGTGAGACACATGTCAATGTGCACTTGGATTGTATTAAAATAATCTCTAAGGTCACCGACAAGGTCCCCAGAGCCCCATCCTGCAGAGCCTCCCATGCCCACCTCAGGCCACTGGTCCCCTGCTCAGTGCCACTCAGCCACAATGGCCAGCTGTCAGCAAGTCAACAGACCAAAACCTCATTCTGAGCCGAGTCTTCCCACTTCAGGACTGAAACCCCTTGACACCCCCATCCAGCATCTCGTTCAGCATCCATCATGCCCGTTCTGAAACTCGACTTGCTCAGAAAACCCTGGTCTTTACACAAAAAGCCTTGTTGCAACACTCGAGTAGAAACACATTAGCAACAGACTTGGGTCAAGTTTGCCCCCTATCCTCACTAAAAAGGGCTGCACATTCCACCAGGGTCTGAGCATGCTAACTCCCCAACTCCTTCAGTGGTGCTTGGCACATAGTAAACACCCAATAAATGTGTGTTGAATGACAGCATGCACTGGGATGCATTGGATCGTGGTGCATCCCGTGAGTCCCCATTCATTGGGGAAACTGACGATCCTTCCTAGCCGACTGAATCCACATGGGTCCCAGTCACTTTCAAAGCCAGCAACGAGCAGCTCCTGACAGCTTTCAAGCTGTTGGTCCTGCTCTTCGAGTCCTCCAACTTAATGTTGAGGGGCTGCCCTTTGCCAAACAGCATGCACTGGGCAGTGCAGTGGCAAACATTTATTCGGCGTTTTGCATCAGTTCACAAAACCAACCTAAGCAGAGGTGGACTAATGCTTCCCTTCACAGGTTGGAAAATAGACTCAGAGGAATTAAGACATGTATCTTAAGCCATGCAGCTAGCAAGAAGCAGAGGTGGGATTTGCTTTGCGGACATTGGTCTGAAAAACTTTCTTCCTCCTCTTCTAACTCTTCTTCCTCTTCCTTCTCTTCTTCCTTCTTTCTTTCTTCTTTTCTTTTACCAGAGTACTACTCCTCACAGGTGTATGCTGAAGCAGGAAACTGAACCTGGGACTCTGGGACCTCAGACATGCATGCCTTTCTGTAAAACCATTAGCAAAACCTGTCTTTCAGCCATCCTGTTATCCAGCCTCTCCTAGATCTATCGGAAAAGACATGAGAAGGAAATATGGTGGCATGGACCAGAGAGATGGGTGGATGACGACTGAAGGTGGTGATTCCAATGTTCTCTGGCTTTTCTAATTTTACAACAATTGGCATATGTCTTACTTGCAATCAGAGAATATCAGCGGTACAGTCATTTTAATTTATTATTATTATTATTATTATTATCATCTCCAGGGTTATCACTGGGGCTTAGTGATGGCACTTTGAATCCACTGCTCCCAGCAGACATTTATTTCTTTTTCTCTTCATTGGATAGGATAGAGATCAATTAAGAGGAGAGAGGGAGAGAAAGGCCTGCTTCCCTACTTGTGAAGCTCACCCCTGCCCCCGCAGGTAGGGAGGCATGGGCTCAACCTGGATCCTTGCATCCTTGCACATAGTACTATGTGCATTTAACTGGGTGTACCACCAACTGGCCCCCAGTCATATTTTTTATAAAATATTAACAAGTGGTGTGAGGCAGTAGCACACCTGATTGAGCACACATGTTACCATGTGCAAGGACCCAGTTTCAAACCCCCAGTCTCTACCTGCAAGGAGGGGGGGTGGGGAGCTTCAAAAGTTGTGAAGCAATGCTGTAGGTCTCTCTATCTATCTATTTATCTATCTATCTATCTGTCTATCTATCTATCTCTCCCTCTCCATTTTCCCTTTCCCCTCTCAATTTCTGTCTGTCTTAACAAATTAAAAAAAGAAATTAAAAAAGGGAAGTAAAGATCAACAGAAAACCCCAAAGGAACCCTGAAAATTATTTCTGAGCCCTCAGCAGTCCCCCTCTCCAGTCATGAGATGCCAGTGCCCAAGCCCACCCACCAGCCAAGCTCCCACTGGAAGAGTGGATTCCATAGACCATCTGCTGTGTTTATACGACACACACACCCCCTTGTTCTCTATACCCTCCACTTCTTACAGAGAGAGGAAGCAAGCAAAGAGAACACTGCTCTCCCTCACCTCCTCTCGTCCTCAAGTCCAGCTTACCCTCATCTCAAGACTCCTGCCTACCCACCCCACACACACACACTCAGCCCACCCCAAAGATCTTCCACATGATTCCATTTTGCTTGATGCATCCCAAATGGTCCGCCCTTAGCCAGCAGGGTTTAAGATGATGATTGCTGGCGAAAACAGGAGGCTAGGGGTGGGAAGCCAGATGAAGCTTTTACTTTCACTGGCTGTGGGGCCAGAGTGATTCCCAGGAAGAAGCATTCTTTATGAGCCAGCTCCGTCCACTCATGTGTCCATTCCACAGGCACACGTCAGCCATCTTTGTGTCTCAGACACTGTGCCCAGCCAGAGACAGTGACGGGGAAAGTGATGCTCTCACTGCTGACACTGTGATCGTAGAGCAAAGAGAAAGTAAGTGCTAGGTAAAATACTGAGAGGGTGGTGGAGGTAGCTGCCCTCCTCCCCTAAGCCTAAGGAGCAAAAGTGAGGAGTGGGGAAAAGGGGTGTGTCCTGAGACTCAGCCTTGCCCAAGGTCTTTAAGAGGATGGACAGATGCCTTCAATGAACTGAGAGAACCAAGCCCAATTAGAAAGTCTGACCACACTAGGTAAGGAAGAGGTCTCTGACGGTCGTGCAGATAGTCAGTATATCTGGAATTAGCTGCCAATGCTGAACTTTTAAACATATGCTCCAGGACATTGCACTTTTTAGCCCAAGACCCTGAAGAGTCAACTCCTAGTACATGTCCCCCCATGAGAGGCTACAGGGATGACTTGGTAGCAGCGCTGATCAAAAGAGTAAAGCCTTATAAACAAACCCAATGCTTATCAGTAGAGGAAGCAGCATAGAGTTTTCAGGAAGGGCGGACCAGGCAGTGGTGCACCTGGTTAAGCACACACTTTACAGGGCACAAGGACCAGGGTTCAAGGTAATGATCTCCACCTACAGAGGGAAAAGCTTCACAACTGGTGAAGCAGGTCTGAAGGTGTCTCTCTGTTGCTTTCTCTCTCTATCTATCTCCCCTCCCCTCTCAATTTCTCTTTATCTCTACCCAATAATAAATAAATAATTTTTAAAGTTCTTTATTGGGGGATTAATGGTTTACAGTCGACAGTAAAATATAATAGTTTGTACATGTGTAACATTTCCCAGTTTTCCACATGACAATTTAACCCTCTCTAGGTCCTCCTCTGCCATCATGTTCCAAGACCTGAAACCCCACCCCCACCCCAGGTAAGTAATTTTTTTTAATTTGCTTTTTTCCCCCTTCTGTTGTCCTTGTTTTATTGCTGTAGTAGTTATGATTGTTGTTATTGATGTTGTTGTTATCAGATAGGACAGAGAGAAATGGAGAGAGAAGGGGAAGACAGAGAGGAGGAGAGAAAGACAGACACCTGCGGACCGCCTGTGACTTCCCTGCAGGTGGGGGAGCCAGGGGCCCAAACCAGGATCCTTACGTCGGTCCTTTCGATTCGCATCACATGTGCTTAACCCACTGCACTACTGCCCGACCCCCCTAAATATGTTTTTAAAAGTTCACTTTAAAAAAGAGACAGACAGAGAGAGAGAGACTCCAGAATGGGACAGTGGGACTCCATTGTCAAGATTAAATGAACCTGAGGGCTGTCACAGACTATAAGAGACACAGGACACAGGACCACTACGTGCAAAGTGAGACCCCAAATTCGACTCTGCAGCAGGGAACAGGGGAGAAAGTAGAATAAAGCCTGTAGTCTCTAGCTACTACTACTATGTCAGTCTTCATTTATCAGTTTCTGGAGTGTTCCAGAGTTTTGAAGACAGCAATACCATGAGAAGATAGGGGAAGTGTGTATGGGAACTTCATATATTTAAAAAAATTATATTTTATTTTAATCAAAGAGAGATGGAGAAAGAGGTCAGAGCACTGCTCAACTCTGGCTTATGGTTGTGCTAGGAATTGAACTCACAACATTAGAGCTTCAGTTATGAAAGTCTTTTTGCATAATCATTATCTTATCCCCCTAGCCCTAAGCATTATATATTTTACAATGATTTTTGTAAATGTTAAATTATTTTTCCACTCCCACTTTTTAAAAATTACCCCCTCATTGTTGTTTGTTTTTATCTAGAGACAGAGAGGCATTAAGGCAAAGAAAGTGAAAGAAGCCATAGCACCAAAGCTTCCTTTAATGTGTTGGCGGCCTGGCCACAAGCTGGCTGTGCCCATGGCAAACTAGTGCCCTATCCAAGTGAGCTGTTTCACCAGCCCTTAATTTTCAAAAGCAGAAAACTAGAACAACGCAAGGCAATATAGATAGATCTTAATGACATATTGTCATGGCCTGCATCTTTGTGTTATCCCCAGAATTCGTATGTTGAAACCCTAGGTGATGATCTTAAAGGCAAGGCCATTAGAGCATACTGAGGTCATGAGGGTGGAGCCTTCACGAAGGAGTTTAGTGTCCTAGTGAGAGGGTCCCACACCCCCTTCCTCTTTGTGTGGACACAGCAGGAATTTAACTGTCTGTAGCCCAGAGAGAGCTCCTATCAGGATCGGACCACACTGAGAGCCCAGTCAGTCTCTCAGCGCCCCCATACCTGTGAGAAGCACATTTCTGCCTTTTGTGAATCCCCCCACCCCACTCTCTGGCATTTCCTCATAGCAGTCTGAATGGACAAATAGTGCATTAAAAAAAAAAAAAAAAAAAGATAGTCTCAGGGTCAGGTGATGAGTCACCTGGTAGAGCACACATTCAGCCGTGCACAAGGACCGAAGTTCAAACTCCTGGTCCCTGTCTGCATGGGGGGAAGCTTCATGCGTGGTGGAGCAGAGCTGCAGGTGTTTCTCTTTCCCTCTATCTCTCTTTCCCTGACCCCTATCAAAAAAGGGGGCCAGTGATAGTACACATGGTTAAGCATACAGGTTACTATGTACAAGGACCTGGGCTCATGCCCCTGCTCCAACCTGCAGTGGGGAAGCTTAACAATCAGTGAAGCAAGTACCGAAGGTATCTCTCTGTCCCTCTCCCTCTCCAACTTCTCCTTCCCTCTCATTGTTTTCTCTGTCCTATCAAATAAGTAAAAGAAAAAAAAAAAGGAGGTGGAGAAGTGGGTGCCGGGAGCAATAGATTCGTAGTGCTAGCAATGAGGCCCATCAATAACCCTGGAGAAAAAAAAGAAAAAGAAAGAAAGAAAGAAAAGGAATAAAAGCCACCAGAAGAGGTGGAGTCATAGCATGCTATGACACTAGTAGTAAAAAAAATTAAGTCTCACAAATGACTGCATTGTAACTGTTCTTGTTTTTATTTGATTTGATTTGCCTCCCAGGTTATTTCTGGGATTCAGTGCCGGCGGTACAAATCCACTGCTCCCATCAGTCATTTTTTTTTTCTTATTTTTCGTTAGATAGCACAGAGAGAAATTGAGGAGAGAGAGAGAGAGAGAGGGAGGGAGAGAGAGAGAGAGAAAGGCTTCACTGCTCTAGAAGCAGCCCCACTGCAGGTGGGGAGCAAGGTCTTGAACCCAGGTTCTTGCACAGATCCTTGTGCTTAGGACTATGTGCACTTAATTTGATGCATCACGGCTCAGCCCTGTAACTGTCTTTATAGAGATGAAAGAGCTAGCATAAAAAATATGTGCTGAGGTAGATCTTATATAACTAAGGTGTTCTGACTTGAGAAGCTTCCTTAGCTTCTGAGCTGCAAAGTAAAGATCAAGATCCAGCCCTGCCTGGTGGGGGCAGTTCTGAGAATCTCAGCTCCAATCTGGCAGAGCTCCACGTCTGGGGCTCATGTTCCCTCTGCACTTGCAAACCTCTGGGTGACCTGGGTGGCATGCCACAGCACACAGCTGTGCCAAGCCTGACCATGAAATTCTGCTCTGTCTTTGCACACCAGCTTGCCCAGGCTATGCTCATCACACCTGTGTCCACTGCCCACAGCCTTGGATTACTGGTAAATAAGCAAAATTAGAAAACATATGTCAACATAGAAAAAAAATAAGCACAGTGAAACAAAAAAAAAAATTTTTTTTAAATGTCAGCCTGTCTTTGACCTAAAAGACCTAAATCTGTGTGGTGCTTTGCCATGTGCTCAACCTTGATTTGAACCCAGCCTCCACCACACTGAAAAAAGCTTCAGGGGCCGGGTGGTGGTGCACTTGGCTGAATACACATGCTACAGTGCACAAGGACCTGAGTTCAAGTCCCCAGTCCTCACTTGCAGGAGGGAAAGCTTTCCTAATGGTGAAGCAGGGCTGTAGATGTCTCTCTGTCTCTATCTTCCCCTTCCCTCTCTATTTCTGGCTGTCTCTATCCATTAAATAAATAAGGATAATTAAAAAGGAAAGAAAAAGAAGAAAGCTTCAGAGCTATTGTCTCTCCCTCCCTCCTCCCTCTGCCTTTTCCTTCTCTCACTTTCCCTTTCTATCTAAAAAAAAAAAAAAAAAAAAAAAAAAGACTTAAGACTTCAGTACATACAACATGCTGCCATATATACAAGCTTGAACAAAAGCACTTACTAAGCACTCAGGAGCACAGGACTCGCCTGTCAAGACTCCAGCTTCCCAGCATCACATATGCCATTCTTCTCTTAATCTTGGTTTTTCCAGGAACCGTATTCACACACCATCACAAGAGCAGAGCAAGTTAAGGTCCTAGGCTACTAAGAGAAACTCACAGACGACACTGGCTTGGGCAAGTGAGAATGAGTGCATCTGTGGCAAATGTTTGTGTGCTTCAGTGAAAGGCAGTTTTTGTCCAGTAGAAAACAGCTAAGTAAAATTCCAAAAAAAGTTAGCATCTCTATTTATATATACAGCCGTTTTGGTAATTTACAAAAAAAATGTTGTTTAATATTTATTTATTTATTTTGAATTTGATAAGCCAGAGAGTAATTGAAAGAGAAGATGAGAGAGAAAGAGAGATACATGTAGCACTGCTCCACCACTCATGAAGCTTCCCTCCCTCCCTGCAGGTGAGGAGCAGGGGCTTGAACCTGAGTCTTTCTGCATAGCAATGTGTGTCACCAACTGGCTCTCTCTCTCTATTTTTTTTAAAGATTTTATTTATTTTATTAATGAGAAAGATAGGAGGAGAGAGAGAAAGAGCCAGACATCACTCTGGTACATGTGCTGCCGGGGATTGAACTCAGGACCTCTTGCTTGAGAGTCTAGTTCCTTAACCACTGTGCCACCTCCCAGACCACTATATATATATATATTTTTTTTTTTTTAAGTGACTGTCTTCTAGGAAATCCTGGACTCTGGCAAGAATGCAAAGCAAGGACCAGAACTTGCACCTTCAGCAGCAATCAAAGCAAGTCCAAACCAACCACAAGCTGGCCGAGCTGACCACAGTAGCAGTTCTAGGTCTTTCCTGGCTGTGTGACTGTGACAAAGCCAGTCAACAAGGTCCCTGGGGCTTAAGTGCCCCTGCACCAGGAAGTACATGGCAGGCAATAAGGGACATGAGAAGGCTTGGTCAAAGTTGTACTTAGGATTTGGGTTGAGCTCAGGCTCTGGCCTGAGGGTTTCCAGATGTATATACTGGTTCTGTAGGGTCTTTTAAAATATGTTTTTTCATTTACTTATTATTGGATAGAGCCAAAGAGAAATCAATAGGGGAGGGGGGGATAAAGATAGAGAAAGAGAAAGAGAAAGAGACAGAGACACCTGCAGCTCTGCTTCACGACTCATGAAGCTTTCCTCCTGCAGGTGGAGTCCGGGAGCTTGAACACTGGTCCTTGTGTACTGTAATACGTGCGCTTAACCCTATAGGTGCGCCATGGTCTGACCCCCATAGGGTCTTCATAAGAGTGGTGGTTCTCACGTATAGCAGATGGGTGACTGCCAGGGACCAGGCATGTGACCAAACAGGTGAAATGGGTCAGTCAAAATGTACAAATGAGGCTGGAAACACGTGATTCATTGTAACTGTTAAAGCCAATAAGCAAAGAGGAAGGCAGGGTCAAGTGGGCATGACTAGCAGACGTCATTTTAGCATTAGCATATGACGTAACAATGCGGAGCCAATAAGCAAAGAGGAAGGCAGGGTCAAGTGGGCATGACTAGCAGACGTCATTTTAGCATTAGCATATGACGTAACAATGCGGGATGAAAAGACTAGTAACTCAAGATTAGGAAGCAGAGATGAGGAAGCAGAGGTCACTGTGGGAACCTGCTGTTTACGCATATATATAACATCCAGTTATAAAATCAACATGTCAGGGCCAGGAGGTGGTGCACCTGGTTATGCGCACACATCACAGTGCACAAGGACACAGGCTCAAGCCCCCAGTCCCCACCTGTAGGGGGAAAGCTTCACAAGTGGTGAAGCAGGGCTACATGTGTTTCTCTGTCTCTCTCCCTCTCTATCTTCCCTTCCCCTCACAATTTCTCTGTTTCTATCCAATAATAAATAAATGAATAAATATATTTTAAAAAGAGAGAGTATTTAAAATCAATATGTCCTTGGGATGAAATACATAACATTATGACTATAATTAGCAACACTGGGCTGTGAACTTGGGAGTCACTAAGAGAATAGGAATTTTTTTTCAGCTTTTAAAAAATAATTATTATTTTTTATTTGGTGGGACAGAGAGAAATTGAGAGGAGAGGGGGAGGTAGAGAGGGAGAAAAAGAGAAATAGAGATAGAGATAAGATAGAGATAGAGATACAGGGGGCTTGAACTTGTGTCCTTGTGCGCCACCTATTACAACACATCTATTACAACACACAAGTACCTGAGTTCAAGTCCCCAGTTTCCACATGCAGGGGGTGCTTCACGAGTGGTGAAGCATTGCTGAAGGTGTCTCTCATTCTCTCTCTCAAATCAAACAGAAGATATATTATCACAAAAACTAAAAGGAGGGGCCTGAGTGGTGGTGCACCTGGCTGGGTACATCTATTACAACACACAAGTACCTGAGTTCAAGTCCCCAGTTTCCACATGCAGGGGGTGCTTCACGAGTGGTGAAGCATTGCTGAAGGTGTCTCTCATTCTCTCTCTCAAATCTCCACCTTTCCTTAATTTCTCTCTGTCACTTTCCAATAAATAAAATTAGAAGTAACAAAAAAGGGGGGCAGGTGGTGGCACACCAGGATGAGTGCACATATTACAGTGTGCAAAGACCTGGGTTTGAACCCCTGGTCCCCACCTACAGGAGGAAAGCTTTGCAAGTGAAGAAGCAGTGCTGCTGGTATCTCTCTGTCTCTCTCCCTCTCTATCTCCCCCTGCCCTCTTGAGTTATGGCTGCCTCTTTCCAATAAATAAAGATCATTAAAACATTTTTTTTAAAGCAGGTAACTTAGGTTGAAACCTCAGGCTCTGTGTGACTTTGGGCAGGCTGCTTTCCCTCTCTGTGCCTCAGTTCACACACACACACACACACACACACACACACACACACACACACACACACCAATACTGATGGCATGGAAAAGCACTATTAACTCATGCACTCTCCTTGGGCATGACTTGATGGCTGCCTTGTGATTTGTATAATGCTGAACAGATGTGAGGCTGCTAATTGTGATTAATAAGGACTTCAGGTTGTTTGTATTTTGAAAAGATATTTACACGAACAGCTTGGAGCCACCTTAGGGTTGAGAGCCCACTGTGGGGGCCTGTCTGGGCCTCCCACTCATTCTCGCCACCCAAGGAGGGTGGCCCAGGAGAAGGAAGAGCTGGGGAAACCAAGGCCCCCAGAGAGCACATTGGCCCTGACCATGGGGCGGCGCTGGGAGCCAGACCCAGACATCCCGACTCTGTCCAGTGGGGGATGGCGGGGAAAGGGCTCCTCTGATGTGGGCTGGGGTATTGTTCGCTCTGGGGCTTTCTGTTGTTTGGTGTTTTTGTATTTCTGTTGCTCTTTCTAATCCCAGTAACAGGGACAAGAGGAAGCCTGGGTAGAGGAGAGGCGTGATTTGGAAACTGCTGGGAGCTGGGAAGACCCCACCCTGCTACCGGCAGGTTGCTCTGACTTCTCCCTGATGGTGGCAGAGATGAAGTGGGTGACAGAGCCTGTTCTCCTGCAGAAGATACCTTCTCTTACCTAGCCTGGAGATGCTGACCTGGGAGCCAGATGCTCCATCATTTCTGGAGCTGGGTGGTGGTGCACCTGGTAGAACACCCATATTATCATGCTCAGGTACCTGAGTTCAAGACCTTTGTCCCAGAATGCAAAGGGGCAGGGGGAGGAGAAGCTTCACTAGTGAAGCAGCGCTGTAGGTGTCTCTCCTTCTCTCGCTCCTCTCTATCTCCCCCTTCCCTCTTGATGTCATTCTGCCTCTATCCAATTAATAATAAACTAATTGAATTTAAAATAATATATTTGTTAAAAATAACAAATCAAGTAAAAGAAATCTATAAAGTTACTTTACCTTCTATTATGAACCAGTGGGGAAAAAGGAAGAAGAAAGAGGAAAAGGGAGAGAAGAGAGAAAAGTTGAGTTTGGGGGTCTGGGCAAGGGTGCACTGGGTTAAGTGCACATAGTAAAAAGTGCAAGGGCCCATGCAAGGATCCCAGTTCAAGCCCCAAGTTTCTCACATGCAGGCAGGTCACTTCACAAGTGGTAAAGCAGGTGAGCAGGTGTCTATCTTCCTCTCCCCCTCTCTATCTTCCCCTCCCCTCTCAGTTTCTCTCTGTCCTATCCAATAAAAATGGAAAAGAGGGCCACCAGGAGCAGTGGACTTGTAGTGCCAGCTTAGACTAAGTCCCAACAGATAACCCTGGAGGCAAAAGAAAAAAAGAAGTTGAGTTTCGTCCGGCTTGCTTAAAAAATTTTAATCCAGTCCAATCATTTAGACACTGTGTTAGCATGAACTCATTCCCTACTCCATCTTTTCAGTTTCTCCCCAGCAGTTTCTCCTCCCCTTAAGACAGTGATTGGGAAGAGGCTTATGGGACCTCATGGCCTGCAGAGGGGAGAGCCAATTGATGCCCTCTGAGGCCCTGCCCTCTTGGGGATACAGCCTTTTCAGACATTAACTTTGTGGTCAAAGTACCACTAGGTCTTCCCCTTGGACCAGCTCAGAACTCACTGGCAGAAACACCTCTTTGGACCCTGTCCTATGCAATAAATAGTACCCTCAGATGTGCAGGCTTTGGGGTATGAGCTGTTTTCCCTAAGGCCCACTAAAGTAAATCAGTCATAGCACTCGTCAGTTCATCTGTGCAAACTCCATCATCATTATCATTCTCATCTCAGCCACCCCTAGTGATCCCCTCTATGCCCCCCTCCACCCCCACCCCCCGCCACACACACACACACACTCACACACACACACACACACACACACACACACAAGCCAGCCCTGATCTAAAACATTCCAGAAGCCACAAAGGGAAAAGGGCTGTCCTGCTCTTCAAGCAAGGGCTGCCTAGGCAGTCACACCGAAGAACCACGAATGTGACCCCAAAACTTTATGATGCTTGGTTGGTTTTCACTGGAGCATCTCTGCAGGGGACCTGTGCACTGCACAGCTTTCGGTGACAGTTACTAGCCACCACTTTCCCTGGCAGCACCTATCCTAGTTCCATATCCTGGTAAATGTCAAATATCTTCACAAATCCCAGTGCCCACCCCCACACAAATGAACTTTATTTTTAACACCTCCAACATATACAAATCACTATTTCCTCTTTTTTTCTTTTTCTTTTTTTTTTTTGCCTCCAGGGTTATCCTTGGGGCTTGGTGTTGGATAGGACAGAAAGAAATTGAGAGGGGAGGAGAAGGTAGAGAGGAAGAAAGACAGACACATGCAGACCTGCTTTACCGCTTGTGAAGCAACTCCTCTGCATGTGGGGAACCGGGGGCTCGAACTGGGATTTTTACACCGGTCCTTAAGTTTTGTACTATGTGCACTTAACCCAATGCACCACCTCCCAGCCCTTCTATTTCTTCCTTTTTGAAATGAAGCAACAAGGCATTATAATATCATATATGGCTTTGCATGACTGAAAATCTACACAAAGGAGCCAGGAAGTAACGCACACATTACCATGCGCAAGGACCTGGGTTCAAGTCAGGGGAAACTTCATGAGTGGTGAAGCAGTGCTGCAGGTGTCTCTCTTTCTCCTTCTCTGTCTCCCCCTTTCCTCTTGGTTTATTTCTGTCTTATTCAATCAGTAAATAAGTAAAATATGTCAGGGGGGAAAGGAAAGGAAGTCAACATATGTAATGCACTACATTAAGTTCACCAGTAAGAGCTTGGTTCCATCTTTGAACATACATTTCAGTCCTTTTACCTGATTTATCCACCCCTTCCTTTCCAGCAACCACTAAGTGGTCTTACAACCCACATGTATATTTATTTCTATTCTTTATTTTTAGATAGAAACAGAGAGGGACAGGGAGAGAGAGAGGAAGAAGGGAAGCAGAAGAGAGTGAGAGAATGAGAGAGGGAAAGAGGGAGAGGGAAAGGAAAAGAAGGAGAGGGAGAAGGAGAGGAAAAGAGGGAGAGGGAGAGAAAGATAAGGGAGGACAGCACTAAAGCTTCCTTCAGTGTGTTGGGAACTGAGTTGAATCCTGGGCCACTCACATGGTAAAGGAGTGCACCATCCAAATGAGCTAAATCTCCAGCCCCCCCCACCCCACTGCCCCCAACACACACACACACACACACACACACACACACACATTTAACTTAATGCTTTTTCATTTTAGTTTCTGAAATCACCTGGTCCCACCCATGGCCCCAGAAAGCTCCACCCCTTCCTGCGTGGAGTACTTCCCCTAATTTTCTCTTTGTCCACCTCTGCCAGGCCTCATGTTTAAGGGAGCCCACAGAGAGGGAGGTCCACTGTTTGGAAGATAAGAAAAGAAGAGGAGGAGCCCAAGTGGTGGCACATCTGGTAGAACGCACATGTTACCAAGCACAAGGACGTGGGTTCAAGCTCCCGAAGCCCACCTGCAGGGTGGGGGGGGGGAGAGGTTTCACAAGCAGTGAAGCTATACTACAGGTGTCTCTCTCTTCCTATCTTCCCCTTTCCTCTCAATTTCTCTCTGCTTCTATTCAAGTAAATAAGTAAATTTAAAAAGAAAAGGAGATGGCAAAACTTGTCTATAATCTGAAATCCGTGGCATTGAGGATACTGAGTCCCATCAGAGATCAGGGAGCAGCCCTAAAGTCAGCCATACATGGGTTGATGGCCCAGCTGGAATAAGAACTCTAGTGGCGGGAGTTGGGCGGTAGCGCAGCGGGTTAAGCGCACGTGGTGCAAAGCGCAAGGACCGGCTTAACAATCCCAGTTCGAGACCCGGGCTCCCCACCTGCAGGGGAATCGCTTCACAGGTGGTGAAGCAGGTCTGCAGGTGTCTATCTTTCTTTGCCCCTCTCTGTCTTACCCTGCTTTCTCCATTTCTCTCTGTCCTATCTAATAATGATGACATCACTAACTACACAATAATAACTGCAACAACAATTTAAAAAATGAGGGCAACAAAAGGGAAAATAAATAAATAAAAAGAAAAAAAAGAACTCTAGTGGCCCAAGTCAAGTTCAAAGGCCCTTCTTGCCCCTTCCTTTCCCTCTGAGGAGACAGCAAGCCCAGTGCCAGGCAGGACGGTTTGGATAACCTGAGTTTTTTGCCTCCAGGAAATGAAATGACCTCCTTTCTCCGACCTCAGTCCCATCCCTGCCTGAGCCCTGTTCTAAGCCCCCCACCGTCGAAATAGGCTTTACAAGCCAGCTGCTGTAATCCCTTTAAAATGAGGTTTGGGGACTATGGGGACTCTCTGGGCGTTTCATTTTTTCAAAACAATATTCCTGGCTCAAAAGCTAAGATTTCACCATTCTCCAGGGAGTGAAGACAAAGGCTGGCTGGGGCAGATCCAGGCTTGGGGCTCCACTAAAGGATGAGAGGACACCCCTTAAGTTTCTCCCAGGGCCCTGGGGACAGGCTTCACAGGAATGAGTATTATAGTTCTGGTCAATATGCAGGGAACTCCTTCATCTGCCTGTCACTTAAGGTACATTAGTATCATCTTTGTTGACTGGCTACGGAAGAAGGGCAAACGCTAGAAGAAGAAGAAGTATCATCTTTGGTCTCTCCAACCCCAAAAGCTAGTCCTATCATCACTTACTGAAATTATTTCTAAGGAGGTAATGACTGATAGCTCGTCCTTTGCTGAAAGTCAGTATTGGTGGGGGTAAGATAGGTGTGAACCCCCCCCTCCCAAAATGATAGAAACATAGGAGGCCAGGTAGTGGTGCACCTGGTTGAGTACACATATTACTATGCACAAGAACCCAGGTTCAAGCCCCTGCTCCCCACTTGCGGGGGGTGGGGGTTCATGAGTTGTGAAGCAGGTCTGCAGGTGCCTCTCTTTCTCTCTCCCTCTCTTTCTCTATCCCCCCTTCTCTCTGCTCTACCAAACAGAATAGGAAAAAAGAAATGGTCACTGGGAGCAGTGTATCTGTAATGCCAGCACTATGTCCAGTGATAACTCTAGTGATAATAGTTTTTTTTTAATGATAAAAATACAGAGAGTAAGAGGTGAGATGATGGGCAGAGAGGAGGGACTGAGGGCAGGCCACCTAAAGCAAGTTCTGGCAGGTGCTCCCTCCACAAGATGGTGAAAACCATGCCTCTGGTGTATGATTAGGGCACATCCCTCTAACTGAGCAGAAGGGGGGGGGGACAAAGGGGGATGCAGGCATGACTGCCTGCCAAAGCCCCCTCACTGCAGGACTCTTTTCATGAGCCACTGTGACCCACTGGTTCCAGTTTACCCAGGATGCTCCTGGCCACAGTGCTCCCCAAGGAAACCCCTCAGTCCCAAGAAGACGAAACTGAGTTGCTCACCCTAAGCTGCACACTTCCCTCCACTCAGATGCTGATCCCCACCCACCCTTTGAGCCTTGAAGTGACTCAACCCCTCATCCTCACATGGCTGACTAAGCAGATTTGAGAGGAGGAGACTGACCCTCTCAAATTCCCATATCAGGCATTTTACATCTAGATATCCAAGGAAAGACTCATTTAATGGACTCTATGGCCAGAGCACCAAATGAACCCAATTTACTGAATGACAGCCATGCCCACCTGTGGGTATCCCTTGTTTGCAGATAAGTAAATCGAGGCTCAGAGAGGGCCAATGGCCTGCATGAGAGCACAGAGCTGCGAAGTGGTGTCCAATCCCAAATCTTTCTGGCTATGGAGCCCTTGTACCTGTTCTTGGCATACCAAGTAGGACATGAGTCAGCAAGCTTTTTTCTGTTTAGGAAATAGGAAACATTTTCTTTTTTTCTTTTTTTGCCTCACTGGGGCTCAATGCCTGCACTCTAATCCACTGCTCCTGAAGGCCATTTTTCCCTTTTGTTACCCTTGTTGTTTGTTGTTGTTGTTATTGTTGTTGTTGAATAGGACAGAGAGAAATCAAGAGAGGAGGGGAGGACACAGAAGGAGAAAGATAGACACCTGCAGACCTGCCTCACTGCTTATGAAGTGACCCCCTGCAGGTGGGGAACTGGGGACTCGAACTGGGATCCTTATGCTGGTCCTTGCGCTTTGCGCCATGTGTGCTTACTTAACCCACTGCGCTATCATCCGATTCCCCAGGAAACATTTTCTAGCCCTGGACCACCAAGCATCTCTCCCTTCTGTGTCTTCCTCTCTGTGGTTATAGCGTGAAAGCAGCCATAAGCTGTATATCTGCATGGGAATGACCATATTCCAATAAAACTTTATTTACAGAAACAAGCAGCAGGTGGGAGTCAGCCCCAACCACAGTGGGTCAGCACTGTGGCAAGCTCACTCACACACCTGTACCACCACCACCACCACCACCAGGAGGAAAAGGAACAAGAACAGGAAGATGAGCTCAGGCTGTGGGGCAGATCACGCCTTCCTGCCCTGCCCTGGAGGTTCCCTTCTCTGGGGTGTTCAGATCCCGCCCCTGTGGGGACAGACATGTAGATCTTCCTCTTTCTGCCAGACCCATAGCACCAGAAGGACCAGCTCTCTCCCAGTCACAGAGAGCTCTCTCAGATTGCTGAAGAGCCCCACACTCTGCCCCAAACCTAGAGGGGTCATAGTGGCTGGATTCCAGCACTAAGTCACCCCAATAGGGAGGGAAAAAAAGGAACAGAGATGTCCCTCCTCCCACCCCATGCCCATACCCTAAATCCATAATCACTACCTTCAGGGATGTTGTGCTAGCTGGGCCTGTTCTCCATCCATCCTGAGGTGCAATGCTGAGCCTCTGAAGCCTGCTGTTGCCTCTTTTTATAGCTTGGGTCCAAGTAGTTGGGGGTCTGCTGGCCCAGAAGCTGTGGCACAGCCCCTGTAATGCATGAAGCAGTGAGACCTTTCACCATCTTTGTCACCTCAAACCAACTGCTAATGGGCCCTGGAGGGGGCTGGATTTGCATAGCTTCAGCCAGTCAGCTGTGTTCTGGCCTCATGCATCCTTTCCTGGGAGACAGAGCAGCCCTGGAGCTGGAGAAGGGGGAATCAGTCCCCCAGGTCCTAGTCCCAGCACTAGGGAGGGTCATTTCTCCTCCAGGACTTGCCAGTCTCCCTCTGTTTGGCATCTCTAAGACCTCCTGCGACCTGCCCTGACCTTGGGCATGATGCCAGTCTGGTTCTGTTGTTTCTCAGGCTCCCATTGGCACTGGGGTCAGATGGGAGCATTCATCAACCCTGCCACCACTGCCACTACCACCACTCCCAGCTCTTCAGAGATACCCATTGGACAGGTACAGTGGGAGAGTAGGATAGAGGCCATGAGGTCTGCTGGATGATGTACACAGAGGAGTGCATATATAACCATGCGCAAAGACCCAGGTTCAAGGCCCCAGCCCCCAGCTGCAGGGGGGAATTTCAGAAGAGGTAGAGCAGTGCTGCAGGTTCTCTCTCTTAATCTGTCTCCCCCTCTTTTCTCAATCTCTCTCTGTCTCTATCTAAAGAAAATAATAAAAATAAAAAGGCTGTTAGAGAACAGTGGGTTCATTGTGCATTTACTCACCAAAGCCCCAGCAGTAAGTCTGGTGGCAATTTAAAAAAAGTCATGGGGTCTAGCAGTGTCTCACCTGGTTGAGAGCAGGTTACAATTGTCAAGGACCTAAGTGCAAGCCCCTGGTCCCCAGCTGCAAGGGAAAGCTTCACAAGTGGGGAAGCAGTGCTGTCCCTCTCCCCCACTCCCCTTCTATCTCCTACTTTTCTCAGTTTCTTCAGGTCTCTATCTAATCAGTGAATAATTTTTTCAAGTCATGAGGTGAGTTTAGTACTCTGAGGGAACCAGAGAGCTAGGTAACTTGACAAAGACCATCTCATGAGTAACTGGGATGTGAGCACATGCATAGACACACAGACAGAGAAACACACACAGAGACAATATATATGTATGCACATCATATATATATATATATATATAATATATGATACAAATAGTGTTTATATAATACAGTGTGGGTATATGTGACATGCACATGTAATATGCTTACACACACCTCCCTGTGCTTGCTCCTTTCTGGGGAGGTTCCAGCCAGCAACAGCTATAGCCTGAAATAATTGGATTCTGACTCATGCCCACGGGCACCCGTTCTCACTGACCAAGACCTTCAGGCTGGTTCACAGAGATGGCCAAAGATCTGCTCAGCCCCAGCCCTTCTAAGCACTTAATGTGGCCCCTGTGTCACTCCACAGCACCCTTCTCTGGTGAAGTTCTACACTGTTTCCCACAAGAATGAGGGCCTAGTTATCCACATTGGCTGCCAAACCAGCAGGCCTCCCATCCCTTCCCTCTCTCATGCCCCACTCTTCTGGTGATGTTTCCTAGGGTTGCTTCCCCAATAAGCTATTTTGAATTTGGACTTCTTATCTCTGGGTGAGTTTCTGATGTGTGTGTGGGGGGCTGTACTATGACCTAGAGACCCTCTAGGGGTCTTTTCTCTCCTGATAGTCACGATGATTGGGCAGAATCTCGAGGGTGGGAAGCTGGGGGCAGGGTAGACCAAAAACACATCTAGAAGCTCCAGAAAGACTGACTTTTGCCCACCTTCTTGATCAAGGTTGGGAGACATCCTAGCTGGGTCATGTGTCATGTCAGGATGTCCCCCTATATGGTCACTCACACTCATGGACAAAACATGGCTAGAAGCAAGCAGGACCCAGCTGACGGTACCAGAGGCTCATTCTCTGGTCTGTGAATAAGATTACGTCTGGGTAGGCAAATGTCTCTCCAACCCTCCAGGTCCTGGCAGTCTGTGGGGCCTAGAATATCTGTCTTTGAAGGAAAAAAGGAAAGGTGTTGGGTCTGCTTCTTTATTATTTTTCCCGTCCCCTTGAGCCCCTCAGGGGCCTCCCTGACTATCATTCAAGAAATGAGGAGGAGGCCAGGCAATAGCGTAGCAGGTTAAGTGTACATGGTGCAGAGCTCAAGGACCAGCCTGAGGATCCTGGTTCAATGCTCCCCACCTGCAGCGAGGTGGCTTCGTAGGCAGTGAGGCAGATCTGCAGGTGTCTATCTTTCTTCCCCCTCTCTGTCTTCCCCTCCTCTCTCCATTTCTCTCTGTCCTACTCAACAATGATGACAATAATAACAGTAACAACAACACCGATAAACAACAAGGGCAACAAAAGGGAAAAAATAGCCTCCAGGAGCAGTGGATTTGTAGTGCAGGCTCCGAGCCCCAGCAATAACCCTGGAGGCAAAATAAATAAATAAATTTAAAAAAAAAAAATATATATATATATATATATATATATATATATATATATATATATATGGATCTCTCTACCTCAGCAACCCCTCAAAATACTAAGAATGCACAAGGCCGTCCCTCTGAGGAATCCGCTCCTGGGAAGTTCTTTCTGTGGCAGCTGCCTCCTCCTAGTCTCGCCAGGGAAGGCCCGTGAGGTTTCTCATAACTTGGTGTCTCAGCTTATGTCCCATCTTAGCATCATAAATTGCTAACTGTTCTTTTATTAAAAAAAAAAATAGGGGAGGGTAAAGCACAGGGGTGTGTGTATGGGGGGGGGGTTCCAGTAGCCATAAACAAAGCATAAAAGTTGTTTAATGGACGACATAATGAGGCCGCCAGGAAACTGCCTGGCAATGATTTTTCCCTGACATTTCACCTATTAAATTATGAGCTTCTTAAGGAAGAGCCCAGATTCATTTCTTATTCTTCAGTCAATTAAAGTTTTTTAATGAAGAACAAAGCAATTATTGTCCAGGCTCTCAGGGGCCCAAGGTCCTTGGACAAGGAAACAAATACGGTGTCTGGATTGGTGGGGGAGCCTGAAGATATAGGATGTCTGTGGATTTGGGGGGACCTAGAAGTGAGCTCTAGGGGTCCAGAGACCCCATAAGTCTCTCCTCAGAGGTCTAATGGAGCTTCCCAATTCTGTCTCAGAAATCGAGCCAAGGGGGTATGCCTGGAGTGAGCGTACCTTGAGAACATGGGAGGATACTGAGCAGCTCCACTACCTTCTGGGAGGTCTCGACCTTTCCAGGACAAAGTGTAGGGTCCTAGCACAGAATGTGCAGATGCTGGCACCAACTCTGTCAGGCAGAGGCTACAGTCTTCACTTAGGAGATGTGGGTGCCAAAAAAATAAAAGAAGACATTAGTGCAAAGTGTCTAGAAGTCAATCACTTGCCCTAGACCAAACATTGTGTTTCAGTGTCAAAGTTGGAAGAAAGAAAGAAAGAAAGAAAGAGAGGAAGAAAAGAAGGAAAGAAGGAAGGAAGGAAGAAAAAAGAAAAAAGAAGGAAGGAAGGGAAAAAAAAAAAGGAAAGAAGGTCCACCAGGAGCAACGGATTTATAGTATCAGCACCAAGTCTCAGTGATAACCCTGATGGAAAAAAAATAAGTGACAGGTTACCTTTATCTTTCTTTGTATATTCTCTCTCTCTCTCTCTTTCTCATAAGCTCTCCCCCCCCCTTTTTATTGTTTTATTGGATAAGGCAGAGAGAAATTGAGAGGGGAGGAGAGACAGAAAGGGAGAGAGAAAGACAGCAGCAGACCTGCTTCACCACTTGTGAAGCTTCCCCCCTGCAGATGGGGAGCAGGGCCTCAAACCTGGATCCTTGCACTTCATACTATGTGTACTTAACCAGGTGCACCACCGCCTGGTCCCTCTATCTTTTTCCCTCTCTATCTCCCCTCACCTCTCAATCTCTCTCTGTTCTGTCAAAGAAAATAAAAGTGGGGAAGGGACTGGTCACCAGAGCAGTGGATTCACAGTGTGGGCACCAAGCCCCAGCAATAACCCTGGTGGCAGAAAAACAGAGTCGGGATAAACTCAAGGCTCCTGAACACGGTACCACAGAGCTGTCTCATGGACCCAGTAACCATTACTTATTTTAGTTTTGTAAGAGAAACAGAAAGAGGAAGAGGGAAGGGACAATAAAGATACCACAGCACTGCTCCATCATCCATGGAGCTGCTCAGGTGAGACCTTTTTATGGGCGAAGCAGTGCTATTTTGGTACTGGTATTGTAGGAAGATCTAATCTTGGTATCTCTCTTTCTGAAGCTCGATGCTGGTACTACAAATCTACTGCTCAGGGCAACCCTTCCTTCCTTCCTTCCTTCCTTCCTTCCTTCCTTCCTCTCTCTTCCTCTATCTTTCTTTTCTTCTACTTCTTTGATAGGACAGAGAGAGATTGAAAGGGAAGGGGAAATAGAGAGGGAAAGAGAAAGACAGACTCCCTTGTGAAGCATCCCCACTCCAAATGGTATCAGGGGCTCGAACCCAGATCCTTGCTCATGGTCACATCACTAAACCTTTGTGAAAGCTATAGTGATTATATTTGGGGGTTGGGATCAGAGAAAAAGAACTGTGGTGGTGGGTGCAGTATGGAACCATATCCTTGTAATCTTATCTTCTAAACTATTATCAAATCACTTTTAATAATAATTATTATCAAAATCAAAAAATAAGAAAACATCTCACCTTGGTCAATAACCTACAGAAAGGGATAGGCTATCCAGGTGACAGGCTGGGTGCTGGGAAACTGTGCAGATGCAGTCACATCTGCCATGTTGTCCCCTCAGGCTACTGCTAGTTCCTGCAAGACTTGGGACATTCTCACAGTGCCTGTTCCGCCATGTTGTGCCCTCAGTACATTGTCTATATCCCCGCGATATTTGGAGTGCTTTGGTTACTCCTCCCCCCTCCCAATCTCACGAGAGTTATTATCCTATCCTGGAGTGCTATGGTTACTCCTCCCCCTTCCCATTCTCGTGAAAGCTACTCCTATAAAAGCCCTTCTTCTTCCGCACCTCACTCTCTTGCCAGTGCTTCACTTTGGTGTTCAGACGCAGGAAAGGTTACTGCGTGAGGCGGCCATTTTCACTACCTCCACGTGGCCCAACCTGCTTCTCTAGCACCCACATCTGAGGTGCCAGCGCAAATAAAGATTTGTGTTCCCTCTTCGCTCCGGACCTCCTCTCTCTCTTCTCTGCGGCCCACACAACAACAGCTGGGAACTCAAATCTTCCAGGGGTTGTCACCCTCCATCACTACTCTATCTCTTCTGTCCTGAATTGTTTGTATTTTCCCTGGCAACAGACTCTCAAGAGAAGGTGAGGGTGAGGGGACCATTCACAATATATTTCACAATATATTCACAATATAGTTATATGTATTATATATATATATATATAATATATATTCACAATATAGTTCAACAGTATGTGTAAAGAATATTTACACAATAATGGGAGATGGTATAATAGCTTTGCAAAAAGAGACTTTCATGCCTAAGGCTTGAAGGTCCCAGGTTCAATTCCCAGCACCACCATAAGGGAGAGCTGAGCAGTGCACTAATTTTTTTTCCAATTTCTTTATTGGGGAATTAATGTTTTACATTCAACGTAAATACAATAGTTTGTACATACATAACATTTCCTAGTTCTCCATATAACAATACAACCCCCACTAGGTCCTCTGTCATCCTTTTTGGACCTGTATTCTCCCCCCCCCCACCTACCCACCCCAGAGGCTTTTACTTCGATGCAATATGCCAATTCCAGTTCAGGTTCTACTTGTGTTTTCTCTTCTGATCTTGTTTTTCAGCTTCTACTTGAGAGTGAGATCATCCCATATTCATCCTTCTGTTTCTGACTTGTTTCACTTAACATGATTTTTTTCAAGGTCCATTCAAGATCGGCTGAAAATGGTGAAGTCACTATTTTTTATAGCTGAGTAGTATTTGATTGTGTATATATACCACAACTTGCTCAGCCATTCATCTGATGTTGGACACCTGAGTTGCTTCCAGGTTTTGGCTACTACAAATTGTGCTGCTAAGAACATATATGTACACAGATCTTTTTGGATGGGTGTATTGGGTTCCTTAGGATATATCCCCAGGAGTTCTTTAGGCTTTCTAGCCTTCTGAGAGTTCTCCAGACTGTTCTCCACAGAGGTTGGACCAATTGACATTCCCACCAGCAGTGCAGGAGGGTTCCTTTTCCCCCACAGCCTCTCCAGTATTTAATGCTGCTACCTTTCCTGATGTATGACATTCTCACAGGAGTGAGGTAGTATCTCATTGTTGTCTTTATTTGCATTTCTCTGACAATCAAAGACCTGGAGCATTTTTTTCATATGTTTCTCTGCCTTTTGGATCTCTTCTATGGTGAATATTCTGTCCATGTCCTCTCCCCATTTTCTGATAGGGTTATTTGTTTTCTTGTGGTTGAGTTTGGCAAGGTCTTTATATATTTTGGTTATTAGCCTCTTGTCTGATGAATGGCATGTAAAGATCTTCTCCCATTCTGTGAGGGGTCTCTTAGTTTGAATAGTGGTTTCTTTTGCTGTGCAGAAACTTTTTAATTTGTTTTTTTGTTTGTTTGTTTGTTTGTTTTTCCTATATTTAAGTTCTTTTTTATTTTTTATTTAAGAAAGGATAAATTAACAAAACCATAGGGTAGGAGGGGTACAGCTCCACACAATTCCCACCACCCAATCTCCATATCCCATCCCCTCCCCTGATAGCTTTCCCATTCTCTATTCCCTCTGGGAGCATGGACCCAGGGTCATTGTGGGTTGCAGAAGGTGTAAGGTCTGGCTTCTATAATTGCTTCCCCACTGAACATGGGCATTGACTGGTCAGTCCATACTCCCAGTCTCCGCATGCCTCCACATGCCTCTCTCTTTCCCTAGTAGGGTGGGTCTCTGGGGAAACAGAGCTCCAGGACACATTGGTGGGGTCTTCAGTCCAGGGAAGCCTGGCTGGCATCCTGATGACATCTGGAACCTGATGGCTGAAAAGAGAGTTAACATACAAAGTCAAACAAATTGTTGAGCAATCATGGACCCAAAGGCTGGAATAGTGGAGAGGAAGTGTTGGGGGGGTACTCACTGCAAACTCTAGTGTACTTCTGCTTTCAGGTATATATTTTGCAGTAGTTTACGGATATGTGTGAACATATGCTCTCTCTCACAGAACCTGGTCTATATCTAGGTTTTGGGACTTTGTTAGAAAGTGATCCACCTGGGACGGAATTAGAGAATACAATGAAAGGAAAGGTCTCACCCGAGTAATGAAGCTGAAGGGTTGTCATTCCACACCTGAAGTCTCTGGACACAGTCTGAGCTAAGCATGTTAAGGTGGCAATCGTTGCGTTGATTAGGTTGCAATCGGCAGATGCAATATTATTTGATATGGATTAGGAGAGGCATGCGGGAAAGTGGGCCCTATCCTAAGGTTCCAGGACTGGGGGAAATATAGGCTCTATAGTGGAGATGTGAGGTTCCTGCTGTCTTAGGGTTCAAAAAGACAATGGCTAGTTAATGTTATCATCACATTATTTGGTAATTGGGTTAACTTTGAAAAGTCCTTTTGTTAGGGTTTGCTGTATAGTACCCAGTATCTTGTATATAGCTGTGCCACTGGTTGCTTCAGATCTAATTGGCCTAGGCTTTTGAGAGTCCACACATCAAATATACAGCCTATATATTAAAAAGATTCAGTCTGTGTTTTAAAAACTTCAAGATATACAATTAATTTTCCCCCTCTCATATTAATTAACTAGTGATTTATATGACTACACTTTACTAGGAGTGTAAATAAACACCATTCCCACCACCAAAAAACTGTATCTCATCCCACCTACCCACCTCCACCCCCCACCGGTCCGGGAAGCCACATGTTCACCCTCCCCCTCACCACAGGGTTTTTACTTTGGTGCCCTAAGAAGCTTTTTAATTTGATGTAGTCCCATAGGTTTATACTTGCCTTAGTCTCCTTTGTAATTGGATTCATTTCATTGAAGATGTCTTTAAACTTTATGTGGAAAAGAGCTCTGCCAATATTTTCCTCTAAGTATTTGATAGCTTCTGGTATAACATCCAAGTTCTTGACCCACTTGGAATTTACTTTTGTATTTGGTGAAATATAGTGGTTCAGTTTCATTCTTCTTCATGTTTCAACCCCTTTTTTCCAACACCATTTGTTGAAGAGACTTTAATTTCCCCATTTAATAGTCTGGGCACCTTTGTCAAAGATTAGATGTCCATAGGTGTGGGGGCTTACTTCTGGGTTGTCAATTCTATTCCACTGGTCAGTGTGTCTATTCCTGTTCCAGTACCAAACAGTTTTGATGGCAGTGGCCCTATTTGAGATCTGGGAGTGTGATGCCTCGAGTTCTGTTCTTTCTCCTCAAGATTGTTTTGGAAATTCTAGGTCTTTTCTGGTTCCAGATAAACATTTGTAGCATTTGTTCTATTCTCCTAAAAAATGTGTTTGGGATCTTGATGGGGTAGCATTAAATTTGTATATGGCTCTGGGTAGTATATTCATTTTAATGATGTTAATTCTTCCAACCCATGAACATGGAATATCTTTCCACTTCTTTGTGTCTTTTTCAGTTTCCTTGAGTAGTGACTCATAATTTTTAGTATACAAGTCTTTCACTTCTTTGGTTAGTTATTCCTAGATATTTTGTCGTTTTTCTTGCTATAGTAAAAGGTATTGATTTCTGGATTTCAACTTCTTCTAACTTAGTGTTTGCATAGAGGAATGCCACTGACTTTTGAATGTTAATTTTGTAACCTGAAACCTTACTGTATTGCCTGATGATTTCCAAAAGCTTCTTGCTGGATTCCTTAGGTTTTTCTATGGATACTATCACGTCATCTGCAAATAGGGAGAGTTTGACTTCTTCTCTTCCAATCTGTATCCCTTTAATTCCTTGCTCCTGCCTGATTGCTAGGGCAGGAACTTCCAACACTATGTTGAATAGTAATGGTGATAGTGGACAGCCCGGTCTAGTACCTAATCTGAGGGGAAATGCTTCCAGTTTTTCACCATTGAGTATGATGTTGACCATTGTTTCAATATTACTTTAATACCTGAGTTGGTAATTGGAGCACTCAGCCTGGTATGCCACCATCCAGCTCCCATGAACCATCCTGAACCAAACGTAAAGCAGGTCCTAGAGCTCTCCCCTCCCTTGTTCCCTTTTCTCCTTTAACACAAAGCTTATCAATAATTTGCTTCGTCCGAGCGCACAAGTATTTACTATTCCCCTTCTCCACATGAGAATACTGAGGGTCAGAGAGGTTGGCCAAGTTGCCACAATTATGAAATAAATGGTGAGAGTCCAGATACAGAGTGCATGGTGGGATTCCATCCCTGACACTGAACCCAATGGCCAGCTCACATCATTGAAGCTGCCTGAGGGTGTGGCCAAGAGCTAACCACTGTCACCCAGACCCCTATGAAATTCTCCATCTTCAGACACTTTAGCCCCAACTCAATGCTCCCAGTGTCCCCTTCACACCAGGTGCATGATGGGAAAAGCAGCGGATCATGGGCCATGGCACCAGACTATATCAGACTTTGCTTTTGATCACTAGAGAGAGGCCACACCAAGAGCCTCCTAGAACGGACTGCTGTTATTCATCTGCAGAACTCTCTGTCCATCAGAGTAACCTTGTTCTGTGGATGCCATAGTAGAAAGTATCTTCTACTCGGAACCTAAAGACATCAATTGGTGCCACATCTGCTTGTAGGCTTCTGTTGGTTTCTTGTAAGTTTGTCTAAACATGAAGCTACACAGAGGAAAGCAGGGTCAAAAAGTGGAAGCAGTAAGGCACAGAAACCCTGAATCCAGCCATGCCTGAAGTTTGATCTCTGAAGTCCCTGACTATAGGTAATTACACAGGCCAATAGTTGTGTGGGCTTCTGAGAGCCAGACCTTCAGAAAAAAAAAAAAAGCCAGAAACACAGAATATCAGGATCAATAGCTTTAAGGGAGACAGTTTTACAGAGAAATATAGGTGAATTTTTCACAATAAACCCTTATTATTTGTTTTTTATTCTTTCAGCTATGGATTTTGTTAATTGATGGATGAGGAGTGGATTTCTTACTACTTTAGTTCAGCTATTTCTTTTTCTTTTTAGTTTTTTTTTTTTTTTTTTTTTTTTGCCTCCAGGGTTATCGCTGGGGCTCAGTGCCTGCACTATGAATCCATTGCTACTGGAGGCCATTTTTCCCATTTTGTTGCCTTTGGTTTTACCCTTGCTGTTATTGTTATTGTTGTTATAGCTGTTGTTGTTGTTGGATAAGACAGAAAGAAATCGAGAGAAGAGGAAGACAGAGAGGGAGAGAGAAAGAGAGACATCTGCAGACCTGCTTCACTGCCTGTGTAGTGACCCCCCACTGCAGGTGGGGAAGTGGGTGCTCGAACCGGGATCCTTAGTCTGGTCCTTTAGCTTCGTGCCATGTGCACTTAACCCAGTAAGCTACTGCCCAGCCCCCAGTTCAGCTGTTTCTTTTTTTTTAATATTTATTTATTTATTCCCTTTTGTTGCCCTTGTTGCTTTTTTGTTGTAGTTATTATTGTTGTCATCGTTGTTGGATAGGACAGAGAGATATGGAGAGAGGAGGTGAAGACAGAGAGGGGGAGAGAAAGATAGACACCTGCAGACCTGCTTCACCACCTGTGAAGTGACTCCCCTGCAGGTGGGGAGCTGGGGGCTCGAACCGGGATTCTTCTGCCGGTCCTTACGCTTTGTGCCACCTGTGCTTAACCCGCTGTGCTACCGCCCAACTCTCCAGCTATTTCTTTTTATTTCTGTGTAGAGATATTCTGAAAAGAAAACGCTGAAGTAGTATGAACATGTGGATTGGAGGTGAAAAAGAATCCAGCTTTGTGGCCCCCTGGTCCACTGTGGACAGGACGTATAAAACAGAAGCATTGTGGAAGGGTAGCTATGTCATGCTTCCTGAGTAGAGAACAATGTCCTTTGTTCTGTCGTTTGTTGTTTTTGTATTGACTAAACAAAGAGAAATTGAGATGGGTAGGGAAGAGAGAGAGAGAAAGAGAGAGAGATGGAGAGAGACCTGTAGCATTTCTTTACCTCTTATGAAGCTTACCTTCTGCAGATGGAGGCTGAGGACTTGAACCTGGGTCATTGAACAAGGTACCATGCACTCAATCAGGTGCACCACCACCCAGCCCCCTTTAAGTGTCCTCTTAAACCCCCTTTGAAATCTTCTCAAGGGAATTTTTTCTTCTTTTTTTGCCTCCAGGGTTATTGCTAGGGCTCAGTGCTGACATATTAATTCATTGCTCCTGGCTGCCTTTTTTTTTTTTCCATTTTATTAGATAGGTCAGAGAGAAATTGAGAAGGGAGAGAGAGGAAGAGAGAGAGAGAGAGAAAGATGCATACCTGTAGGCATGCTTCACTGCTTTGAAACCACCACCCTGCAGGTGGGGAGCCAGGGGTTCAAACTGGGATCCTTGAGCAGGTCCTTTAACTTGGTACTATGTGTGCTTAACCCGGTGCACCATTGCCCAGCTCCCTCAAGGGAAATTTTGTTTCCCAATTATTATCACCATGGTCCGGGTTACAATGCAACAACCCAGCTTCCCTCTTCCCCAGGTTGAGCACCGACCTTCAGCACTGATGGCACAGTACACCTGCTTTCCTGCCTTCTCACTCCTCCACCACTCTGTCCCCTTGCTTGTTTTTTTCTTATAGCTCTTAACATTATTTTATTCATATATATGCATATATGACATATATTCACACATTGTGCTAGTACCTCTATACATATTAATATCATATAAATACATATAGCATACACACTACAGTGTAACATAATATAACATAATACATGTACACATTATATATACACATCATATGAGAGAATGTGTGTGTGTGTGTGTGTGTGTGTGTGTGTGTGTGTGTGTTCACATCCCAGTTGCTCAGGAGTTGATGAACTTTGTTAGGTTTCCTAGCTCTCTGGTTCCCTTGGAGTATTCTGTCCACTATGATGATTTTTTTTTAATTGCCACCAGGGTTATTTCCTGGGCTTGCTGAGTTCATGATAAATCCACTGCTCCCTGAAGCCCTTTTCCTTCTTATTACTGTTCATTATTTTTTGTATAGAGACAGAGAAATCAAGAGGGAAAGGGGAGATAGAGAAAAAGAGAGATACCTGCAGCACTGCTTCACCACTCCTGAAATTACCCATCCTGCAGGTGGAGGCCAGGGGGCTTGAACCTAGTTCCCTGCACATGGTGAGGTATGAATCTAGAAGGAACTTGGCACCAGCAGAGCTTCTTACCCAGGTTGGGGGAGGGGTGAACAGGAGCCCCACTTGGCACCAATCTCCTGAGATTTCATTTCCAGAGCAGACCCCACCCCCGCCCCTCACAAGGGTGCTGGCTTATCCTGCTCGGAACTGAAGATATTGGGTTTGCTAATCGCCTATAATCAATCACCTTGTTTGAATTAGCATGGCAAGTGCTTCTGACTAAATGGTCTGTGATTCCAAACAACCCTCAGTGGTTTTAATTAGGCCCCTGGAATGTGTGGCCTCCCAGCCCCAGGCTCTATTAGGGAAAGGTCCTGCACACTGCGGGGCAGGCGTGGCTCTTGACCTCCCCTCCACCCAGCTGCTCCCCATCCAGACATTCTGCCTGGCTCTATTTTTACACCCTGCGCAGGATGGAGGAGATGACCCAGTGCCCCAGCCCCAGCCCCACCCCACACTTGAGTTCCATCTGCTCCCGGAGATCCTTCAGAGCTACTGATGCTCACCGCACTGATCTGACTTTAGAACAGGCATCTCACTAGTCTCTGTATGGACAAGGGATACTCAGTGGGTATAGAGATCACTCCAGTTGACTGTTGGAAGAGAGACACAGACAAGATAAGACATGGATGTTCCAGAGCAGGCAGTGGGTCAGAGCTGCTGAAAAGACAGAGCGGATCCTCATTCCTGGGGAGGTCACTCAGCATAGACTGTGACTCAGTGGGTCTCCGGTGCACCTGCTCACACATGGGCTGCAGGGAAGGCAGCCATCCTCCTCAACAGTTGCCCTCCTAGCCAGGCCCATGTGGGGCCTCTTGCCAATCCCCAGTTCCCTTTCCTTTCTGGATCTATACCACAGCACCACAGGAGATCCCAATCAATAACATAATTAGGCAATGATTTCTTGTTCTCAACAACAACACCCCCAGGAGTCTCTGAGGTTGCGAATATGGGGACAGAGAATCAAGAACTCACCCCCATATCTTAAGGTGGGGGTTGTCCCAGGCACAGAAGAACTCAGGATTCAGAGCTGGGGCTCTTTCCTGGACCCCATGTCTCGGGCTTCATCTGCACTGTGTTCACTATTTGTTAGAAGCCCCCTTACTGAGAGTTCAACCCTGAGGAGACAGGGTGAGAAAGTATTCATTTCTTTAATGAACATTTTCCACAGCTGGTACCTGGAACACAGGAGGCTTTCAAACACACTAACTAAATGATAGAGAGAAGGAGAAAATTTCTTGATCCTCTCCAAGTGGTGGGAGAGGCTGGCAAGGAGAGCAGGCACTGTGCCTGTACCTAGGGTGAGGGGGCAAGGTGCAGAGACTAGAATTCTGGGCTTATTGTGTCGGAACTTCAGGACTTTCTGAGCCTCTTAACCACTAGAGGAAAAAGCTAGTGTCTTCATAACTGAAGAAATCGTGTGTGTGTGTGTGTGTGTGTGTGTGTGTGTGTGTGTGAGAGAGAGAGAGAGAGAGAGAGAGACTCCCAGGATCACACAGCACCCTGTCAAAGGGCAGAGCCCAAGTTGGATTCACAAGAGACCTTGAAGGAAGGAGGAGAGACAGATTCCAAAGTCTTCAGGATGGGGCCAAGTACAAAGGGATGGTTTTGTTTAGTGGCAGGAAAGTGTGGGGGACAGTTTCCCTGTCCCCACCCCTGACACCAGGGTGAACCTTGAACTGCTAAACCAAGCAAGATGGGGCAGGGGCAGGGCCAGAGGTGAGGGAGCTGCTAGCTGCCCAGGCGCAGGGGAAATCACTTAATTGGGATCTTGCAGCTATGCCGGACTACAGCTGGGCAGCCCCAGCTGGTTCTGGGTAGACAGAGGATGTTGTGGCCCTGGGTTCATGGGTCAGCTCTGCCCCAGAAGGAGGCATTCTGGCCCTGCCAGCACCCCTTCCCCCATGCCCTCAGACCTTGCAGTTGCTGGAAGAAGTTGACACCCTCCCCCTGCTCACCCCTGTGGACAAATGGCATCCTCTCCTGCTTTTCCTTAAGGATGAGGAGTGGGCTTTGGGGAGTCAGTGAGGGGGTTTAATGGGATGAGGAGTGGGCTTAGGGAGTCAGAGAGGGGGCTCAAGGGGTTCTGGACAGTGTTAAGCTTGAGACTCACCCGTGGGTCCACAGGCCTGGATAGGGCAGCCAGAGCAGCCAGACCACCCCCACTATGGGACCTGGAAATACAATGGATATTCAGCAACTGCTTTAGAAAAGAAGTTAACAGAAGGCCAGGCAGTGGCACACCCAGTTGAGGGCACATGTTATAATGCACCAGGACCCTAGTTCAAGCCTCCAGACTCCACCTGCTGGGGGGAAAGCTTCGTGAGTGGTGAAGCAGTGCTGTAGGTGTCTCTCTTTCTTTCTCTCTCTCTTTCTATCTATCTCTCCTTTCCCTCTTGATTTCTCTCTACGTGTATTCATATTTTTAAATATTTATTTATTCCCTTTTGTTGCCCTTGTTGTTTTATTGTAGTAATTATTGTTGTTATTGATGTCATCATTGTTGGATAGGACAGAGAGAAATGAAGAGAGGAGGGGAAGACAGAGAGGGGGAGAGAAAGACAGACACCTGCAGACCTGCTTCACTGCTTGTGAAATGACTTCCCTGCAGGTGGGGAGCCAGGGGCTCGAACCGAGATCTTTCCACCAGTCCTTGCGCTTTGCACCACGTGCGCTTAACCCACTGCGCTACCACCCAACTCCCCCCAATAACTATTTAAAAAAATAAAATAAAATAAATAAAATAAAATAAAGTGGTCCGGGAGGTGGCTCAGTGGTTGGGGCTTTGGACTCTCAAGCATGAGGTCCCGAGTTCACTCCCCAGCACCACATGTACCAGGGTGATGTCTGGTTCTTTCTCTCTTTCCTATCATGTCTCATGAATAAGTAAGTAAAAGCTTTAAAAAAATAAAAGAAAAAAGAAAGAAATTAACTGTGTTAACTCACAAGCATAAGGATCAGCCCTTTTGGACAGTAAAAAAAGGATGCAGGCTTGGTTTGGATTTGCTTTCACATGAGTCATTTCGTTGGCCTTTCCTGGTCACTTCTGTACTAGGAAGCCAAAGCTATTATGCGACTTCAGGGGGCAAGACCCTGTCTGCACTCACAAGTCATTTCAGATTTCTCTCTCTCCCTCTCTCTGTCTCTCTCTCTCTCTCTGTCTCTCATAGTTAAGGAAGGCTTTTCAAGGGAGGTGGTCTTGGTCTTGGAGCATAGCTCTAAAGAATGCTCAGGTCTGTGCAGGCAGAAATATAGGTGGGCCAGCAAATGCTGAATCCTTACTACAAGCCACGACATGAGGTCCACGAAGGTTTCAGTCCAGAAAGAACACCTGTGCCTACCTCCAACATCCATAAAGCAGACAAAAAGTCCCTGCCAGGTGGCCTCTGCTGAGCCTCAGGGAAGCTCTGGTCTAATTCAGAAAAGGGACCCAAGAGAAAAAGAAATGAATGTTTATTAAGTACCTAGGTGGGCTCTGGACCAATAGAAGGCTGACAATAGACAAAACCCCAACATTCTGGAGGCTTCTAGAGGAAGGATGATATGTCACAGGAAGAGACATGACAGACACACTGGGCAGGGGCTGTGAAGGGAAGGTGAGAAACCCAGCACAGTGGGAGCTGACCCAATGCAGACAGCTGGGGAGAAAGGAAATGCTTCTGGAATAGCCGAGGCTTGAGCCTCTAGTTTTTTATTTACCTCCATGTCAAACACAGCACTCAATCTGTTGCAATCTATGTTGAACCAATACATTGTATTAATCTCACAGCAACACACGCCAGCCGTATCTCAGTAAAGCTGGAGGCAGGGTACTCAGCATGGTAGCTGGCCTGGAAAAATCTCAGCAAACAGTAGCACAAATCACTAAAGTTCACGCCATCTCAACCACAAGGGCGCCAGCAAAGTACCACCATCATGAGCTTCCCCTTACAGATGAAGATGTTGAGGGTCACACTGCAAGTATAGAAGGCAAGTTTGAGATTTGAACCCAGGCAGGTCTGATGTAAACATCTCTCCTCCACCACACTAACTTTTTGCCTAACTTTTCTCAAAAACTAAATCCTTAAGTAGGGACTAGGAACAAAAATGGTTTCTGAGTCTTTCTCCTGAAGAACTGAATGGATTAGTCAACAGATCCATAAATTCTTCCACCTCACACAAAGAAACTTCCAGAGGAAGTCAATCATGAGGTGGTTACCCCCACCAAGTTCAGGAGTAGAAGGGGTCTTCAGAAAAAAAGTGACTCAATAATTATCCCAGTCCTCTCTCTTGGGAAAATTTTTGTTTTTCTAAGTCATCAATTAAGGGACAGAGAGAAATGCATACTGGAGTGGAGAAATGTACTATTCACTTTAATCTTCCTGTTATCATTTGCAAGCTCTGTGCTCAGCCTGAGTGATAAAAACAAAACAAAACAAAAAAGAGGGGATATAGACTCAGAACCTCAAGAATGTCACACCCGCTAGCTAAAGAGGCAAGACAGAAATGTCTGGATGCCTGGAGAGTTAAATAATTCAGAGAAAGGACAGCGCGATATTTTTTTAAAGATATCATCCCCTTAGTTGTAAAGGGAGCATCTCTGACGGGTGACTCCCAAGGCTGCAACTGTCACTGAGGGGTGACTGGTGGGAAAGGGATTCTCAGGGAAGAAAGGATATGGCTGGGTCTTGGAGAACAGGGGAAATTTGATTAGCGAGACGGGGTGAGGGAAGTCATCCTTGAAACAAATCCCTTTGGCCTACAGAGTAGACTGTATCAGCTCACTTAAGCACAAGACAGTTTTTTATTAAGGGGGAAAAAATTGAATTTGGGGGTCTATGGATAGAAGGAAAGGTCCTCCCTGGCAAAAGCTGCAATGCTTGTGTCCAGCCAGACAATGACATGTTGCAAAAAAGTGGCCTCTACCATCAGGAAGGACCAGAGGGGCCTGGGCTGTTTGGCTGACCAGGGACAGATTTTCCCATTTTCCTAGTGTTCTCCAGGAGGCCTGGTTTCATGGAGAAAAAAATGCCAAAATTGGTCCCAAAAGAGTAAAAAGTGGGAGTTTGTTTGTTTGTTTTTGCTTAGAACAGCTTTAAAAGAAAATCTTGATTTTGGAGAATGGTGAGGCTCCACTTGGGACAAGATGATCACACCAATCATGGGAGAATTACTCAGCCCTTTGTCCCATGTGAGCTCCAAGGTCACAGTCCCCAGGCTTAAGGTCCTGCTGACCCTTCTTTCAAGGTCTTTAACCTAAAATCCCCTTGACTAGGAAAGGAGCCAGATTAAGCACACCCGTACCCTGGTCAAGACCTGCCAGGTTCCCTGTGAGATAGACACCCAGCATTGCCCCCTCAGATGGAGAGCACGGCACTGCCCCTCATACACACACCCTGCCTGTCCCACCCCTGCCTCCATCAGCCCCCACAAGGCAGTGAGCAGTGAGGCTCATTGACATTGGGAGTCAAACCCTCGCGTATCAGTTTTGATTTCAACTGGAATCGCCTCCCTAGGCTGGATTTCAAAAGACAGCGTTACTAATGAGAAACACACAAGTTCTTGAAATGAAGTTAACTTCTTTACCAAAAAAAAAAAAAAAAAAAAAGGCCTTTTCTTTGGCTCTGTTGATATATATTAGAACCACATTGTCTGAGGAAAATAAGAAAAAGAAAGAAAAGCCGTTCTGCTTCTGAACAGAAACCCCGGAATCCTGTCCTTTGGAGGAGACTGAAAATCCAGGCCTGTGCTCTCAACCCAACTCCCTGGACTGGGAGGGTCATTTTTGTGTCCCCCCCCCCAGATATGAAGGGTTTAAAACTGGGGAGAGAGTAGGGGACAAGAGGATGTAGAGTACCCAAAATGAGCAAAAACTAACCCAAAGAAGCAGTTAAAATCTTAAGAGCTACCCTGATAAGTATTTTCCAGAGAAATAGGAGGCATAGGCTCAAAGACAGATAAGGGACAGGGGTTTCCAGGCTGCCCTGTCTCCTGCCACCTCCCAGTTGCTCTGTACATCTGGACAAGGGACAAATCTCCTTGCCCTATGTCAGCTCCTTTGTTTATTCTAGGGGACCCTGATAACACCTCCATCACAGGTGCTTTTGGAAGATGCATAGTGACCCAGGGGTAGTGCCCAGAAAATGATGCCTCAGTTGGGGGGTGTCTTTACATCGGGGAGCACTGAGGCCCCACAAGCATGTCTGTCTCTGCTCTGGAGGTGCTGGAGCTGAGCTGAGCTGAGTTCATGGGAGGAGGGGTTCCCTCATTTTAGAGCTGACAAAGGGCTTTCCTCGCCCTCTTCCTCCAAAGAATGGGCCTTCGCCTATGGAGTCAGCCTGGCCCTGTAGTTTTATCCAGTCTCCCAGTCCTGTCCACATCTCAGAGAAGGTGGCACGTTCCATCCACTCCTCCTGGGCCTTCCAGGTGTGGCCAGAGGTGGACAAGACTCAGGAAGAAAGAAGACTTCTTCCTACCTCTGAAGAATCTGAAACAAGAAGGCTGTTTCTGAGTACCCCCAGATCATCTGAGCCGGCCCTTTCACTATCCACTTCCTGTCCCATGGTCTCGGTTCTTCTCCAGAAAGGCAGCTCAGACCACCAGCTGCTTGAACAATGCCTTCTCCACTTTGGGCCTCAGTTTATCCATCTGAACCATCAGGGAGTCAGGAGGGAAGACCAGCAGAGGTAGGCCCTTTCCAAGTGCATGGTCTACCAATCTGTGAAGGACCAAGGCTCTGTCTGGCCTGTGAAAGGCTTTCAGATACCCATCAGGGGTCTCCAGCAGTAGAGTACCCGCAGATTGCAAGGGGGGCCAGTCTGTCACCCTGTGGTCAGCAGTCTGTTCTCTGTGGTCTCCACTGCACAGCTGAAGGCCTTAGCCTTTGTGAGTGTTATTAGCTTCTCTGGCTGCAGAATAAGAGCCCTGACTTACGGTCCCTGCTGGGGACCAGCTCTGGGCATCTTACATGCTTTGCAAGTCTAAAATTATCTGGAAGTGAGGTTGAGAGATGATTGAGGAGTGGTCCCAAGAAACTCAGCCTTCCCCTTGACTTCTATTTCTTCCATTTGTTAGACCCAGGGAAAATGTGTCAGCTCAGAGCTGGGTGGGAATCTTCTAGGCACATGCACATACACATACACATACACATACACATTCACACACACATATACAGTGTCATCAGGCATGAAGCAGCTGACAGAATGTGCAAAGCAAGAGGAAGCCCACTAGCACCCTCCCCCTCTACACACACACACACACACACACACACACACAAACACACCTGGGACTGTCTGGCCCCAGGACCCCACAGCTGCCCCATCTCAGGTGTCTCTCACAAGTCAGGGATCTTTGGGGGGTGGTGCCCCCCAGAGGGTCAGTCCAGCTGGGCTTGCACAAGCCGGCTCCCCAGCATCTGTCCCCAGCACAGCCCCTCTGCATCTGGGGGACTTGTTTCCAGCCAAAGCCAAAGTCAGCCCCTGACCCCACCAGCCCCAAACCCTTGCCATCACCTTGAACAAGGAATGTTTTTTTCATTAGCTGCCTGCTCCCCCTCCTTCATTCCCCTCCCCAGCACCCCCAAGGAGGCCCCCAAGCTGGAGCTTCCTCCCCACTCCCCTACCCCCATCTCTGCGACTTCATAACATCCCCAGGCAGCTGGAAGGGGGCAGGGGATGACCTCAGCTGACAGCCATGCGCTGCGCCCCCACGCCAACCCTACTCCCCCCACCACTACCAGCAAGCTGTTTTCCTTCCCTTCACCCACAGTGGAGGGTGGAGACCGCACTTCACCCTAGCTTCTCTCCTGTGGGATTCCCAGGACCCCCAGCCCTGGTGAGTCCTCAGTCATGCTTTGTTTGATTGTCTTGGTCCCCTCTCTGCAGAGGAGAAAACCAAGTGAGGTGTCTACTTCTAAACCATGCATGGGCGCTCACTTTCCCAGTGGAGGGGAGACGGCCCCTAGGCTCTCTGGCAGCGTGCCTTCCCAAGGGACCCCCCCCAGCTGCCCCTCCATGCTGAGGCAGCTCTTCAGCCGCCCCCACTCCACCTCTGTCTTCCTCTTGCTAGTCTCCAAAAGTGCTGACTGCAGTTGGCTGCAAAACCCCAAGGGCCAGTGGCCCAAGGAGCCAGAAAAACAGCACATTTTGATTTTAAAAGAAAATAATAATAATAAAGATGGAGACAGAGAATGCGGCTTTACAGTCATGTGGTTAGACTTTGGGCCCAGTTCTGGCTCTACCACTTCTTGAGCTACCCACCTTCTACCAGGCATGCACCTGCTTTGTGTGTTGATTCTTGTTGATTCAAGAACTGTATATATATATATATATATATATTTTTTTTTTTACCAAAGCACTGCTCAGCTCTGATGATAGTGGTGCAGGGGATTGAACCTGGGACTTTGGAGCCTCAGACATGAGAGTATCTTTGTAGAACCCCTATGCTATCTACCCCCACCCATCAAGAGCTGTGTTTTTTGAAAAGATTTATTTTATGTATATCACAAATGAGACACATAGAGAGAGAAAGAAGAAGAGAAAGACAGAGAAGCAGGTGACAGTTTGGCGTCTGTGATGCTAGGGATGTAAATCAGGACCCCTAGTTATCAGAGAAAGGCAACAGTGAGATACCATTTTACGTCTTTGAGAATGTCCCACCTTAGGAAAGACAGAAACAAATGCTGGTGAAGATCTAGAGGTAAATGACCCCCTTCTGCCCTGCTTGTGGGAATGTACATTGGTCCAACCTCAGTGGAAAATAGCCTAGAGACTTCTCAGAACACCTACCTTCTGACCCAACAATTCTTCTGCTGCAGATTTATCCAGAGAGAACAAAAACACCCATCCAAAGAGAACTATACACACCTGTGTTCACAGCAGCACAATTTGTAACAGCCCAAACTTTGAAGCAGCCCAAATGCCAACCACAGATCAGTGACTAAGGTCGTTGTGGTACATATACACACTGAAATAACTACTCCAGTTAAACGTGATGAAGTCATATCTCCTTTGCCTCGTCTTGGATGGATCTCAAAGGACTTGTGTTAAGTAAGATAAGCCAAAAAGAGAAAGACAAAGACAAGATATTCTCATGTATAGTTGGAACTTAGGAAACATGGACAGAAAGGGAAAATACAAAGTGAAACTTGGACTTGGTGTGGCTTATTGCACAGAAGTGGGGGGTTGGGGATCTGGTGCCCCTCTGCTCCTCACTGCAGAGGTTGGTAGATGTCTTCTGTCATGGCATCCCATCCTGTTATCCTTTTCACAGCTCAAGGAAATAGGGAGTCAGGCGGTAGCACAGTGGGTTAAGCGCAGCTGGCGCAGAGTGTAAGGACCAGCCTAAGGAAATGGATCCACAGAGACTCAAAAGTCTTGCTCTCAGTGCAGACCAAGTCATTCATCGTGACTGTCAGAGATGGCAGGGCTGCCCACAGAAGCACCCTTGAGGTCCAGAGGCCTGTGCCAGCACAGTCTGCTTCCTACCTGTGAGTGGGCATCACACTGGGAACAGGGGGGTGGAAGGAGCTGGATATGGCTCCTAACACAATCAGCCTCCAGTTTGTGCCATCCTGCTGCACCCCTCCCATCACACAGGAACAGACCCCAATTCTGTCTTAAGCCCAGCAACAGTGCTTTCTCGGACCTCCTCCAATGGAGGTCAATGCCCCTCCAGTTTTATGCCTGCACTGCTCTCCTTGTTAATGCAAAGCACAGATGAATGTTTGAAAGTTTCCTTCCTCTTCCTCATTTCAACCACAGTGTATCCCATGAGGACATTTGTGTCTGTTCTCTGCTGCCCTTCCAGTGCACAGAATAAAAACTGACCCTCAGGCTGGGCAGTGGGGCGCCCCGTTGAGTGTATATGTTACTATGTGCAAGGACCCAGGTTCAAACCCTTCAGTCCTCACATGCAGGGAGGAGGCTTCCTGAACAGTCTTCTTGCATATTTCTCTCTCTCTCCCTACCTCCCCACCCATCTTGATTTCTGTCTGCCTCTAGCCAATAAATAAATAAATTCAATTAAATGTTTAAAATGTTTTACTTACAAAGTTTGGAAGCAAAAATCCTCACTGTTGTTGGACTAGAAGGTGGGTCCAGTAATTCAGAAACACCACTAGATAGTAAGTTACCTTACATCAGCCACATACAACATTTCCAGAAATACCTATTACTTTCATAGTCAAAACATGAATTAAAAACTTTTTAATATGACTTTATCAGTGATTTAACAGTGGCTTCTAAAGCTATGAGATTTTAGTGGTGTATTTTCATAAAATGATAAAGTATTGGATTTTTCCCCTCTGCCTCAATTCCTCTCCTGGGAGATTCCATTAACCAGAGGCTTCTGTTCCACTCTATACAGTGTCCTATATAAAGAGTCTCTATATAGACAGTACATTATATGCACTATATAACAGAGTTATCTATTCCACCCTATACAGTATACGTACAATATCCACTATAGACAGTATATTCAGTATATTATAACCACAACAGAGGTATCTATTCCAATATCGCCTCGTATATTTCTAAATATATGAAGATTAGTCCTTTCCATTTTTTCCACATTCACACACATACATACACACCATGAAACTAAGGGACAGTTATTTTCTTTTTAAAAACTTTTTATTATCTTTATTTATTTGTTGCATAGAGACAGCCAGAAATCAAGAGGGAAGGGGGTGATAGAGAGGAAGAGAGATAGAGAGACACCTGCAGCCCTGCTTCACCACTCACAAAGCTTCCTCCTGCAGATGGGGACTGGTGGTTCGAACACAGCTTCTTGTGCATTGTACCATGTACGCTCAACCAGGTGTGCCATTACCCAGTCCCTGGACAGTTATTTTCCCTTTAAGCTTTTCTCCCACAATATTTTGCAATTATATTCCTATCAGATTACTGTGCTTTCTTCTTTTTAATACATTATTTATTTCAATGAAAAAGAGAGATACAGAGAGGCCAGAATACTATTCAGCTCTGGCTTATGGTGATGCTAGGGATTGAACCTAGAACCTCAGAGCCTCAGGCATCAAAGTCTTTTTCAGAACCATTCTGTCTCCTCAGCCCTTTCCCACAGTTTTTTTTTTTAACCCTTTGGTGCCTGCAGTGAGCATCTGCCAGGAATACTTCCCATCAATAGTATAAATGAATAATTAGATAATAAATAGCAACTGATAGGTTCATAGGCTTTTTTTTTTTTTTTTTTTACTTTTCTGAGTCTTTCAGTTGTGTTGGGATTTCCTGTGCTGGGATCATGCCCAGGTATATGAACTCAGCATTGCGATCACCACAGAACACATCTAGAAAGTATTCCTTCTACAAGTGAAATGGCTCCTGATCCACAAGGTGGGGTTAAAGCTAATTGATCGCAGGAGCTTGTCCATGAGCTCCAGGACACCCAGAGACTGGTCACCTGGTCATAGATGAGGTGACTCACTGCTTTGACAAAACCAGAAAAAAAGTGAGCTAGAGTTCCTGGACCAGATACTGGGCTGGGGTTTGGGTCCCAGTCCTACGACTCACTTCCTCTGTGGTTCTACCTCTCTTAAGTCTCAATTTCCGTGTCTGCTAAGGAAAAGAGAAAAGGCAGGGAGAGGAGGGATCTGATGGGATTTTGCGATTCCAAATATGATTTTGTTTGGCTGAAGACCTGATTTCTTTTCAAGAGAAACCCAAAGCAGGAATTTTCATACAAACACAGATAAAAGCAGAATTGCTCAGTTTGAAGCAGAAGCAGGGACCCGAGACCTGTTCATTTACCACTGTTTGCACCTGCCTGACCCCTCTCCCCAACACTTAGCCTACAAGCACACATGCATATGGACATGCATGTCCACATACACCTCTGTGGCATATATATACACTGTGCAAAGGCACACATTTGTACACACATGACTCATGTGTCCAAGTGTGTGCATGCAGAGGGACATGTGTGTGACATGTATGCTTTTGTGAATACCAACAACACATGTGCATGCTTGTGGCACAGGCATGCACAAGCTCATACATGCACACAGGCAGCCATGGTCTATGGAGCATGTATAGATCACTCAGGCATAACAGGTAGCAAATTCTCCCTAAATCCTTTCTCTCCCCTGCCAGTGATTCAGCATTTTTTTAAAATTGTCACGAGGGTTATCACTGAGGCTCAGTGCAGGCGCTACCAATCCACCTCTCCTGGCAGCCATTTTTTCCCTCCCCCCCTTTTTTTTGCCTCCAGGGTTATCACTGGGGGTCAGTGCCTGCACTGTGAATCCACTGTTCCTGGAGGCTGTCTTTTCCCTTTTGTTGTTTATCATTGTTATTATTATTGTTGTTGCTGTTATTGCTGTTGGAGAGGACAGAGAGAAATGGAGAGAGGAGGGAAGACAGAGGGGGGAGAGAAAGACAGACACCTGCAGACCTGCTTCACCACTTGTGAAGTGATGCCCTCTGCAGGTGGGGAGCCGGGGGGCTTGAACTGGGATCCATACACTGGTCCTTGAGCTTCATGCCAGATGAGCTTAACCTGTTGCACTACCGCCCAGCCCCCCCATTTTTTCCCTATTTTTTCTATTACTTTTAATTGAGTAAGACAGAGAGACATTGAGAAGGGAGGAGGAGATAGGGACAGAGAAAGACACACCTGCAGACCTACTTCACCGTTCATGAAGCATCCCCCCTAAAGGTGGATGGCAGGGGCTCAAACCTAGGTCCTTGCGCATCGTAGTATATGCACTTAACCTGGTGTGCCACCGCCTGGCACCTCAGCAATTGTGTTTATTCCGCCGTTCCCCAACTGCTTATCCTGCTTATCCTGTTTCCTCAGCAGCCATTGGCTGAGTCCGTGGGCCAGGCATGATGCTAGGGGTATAGCAGCAAACAAGATGAGCAGAGCCCTGACTCAATCATCTGGCAGCCTGCAGGGTATCACACTCAGAATCTTTGCCATCCCTGTTCCCTCTACCTGGAATACTTATCTCACAAACATGTCAGTAGCCCCAATGTGAAGCAATCTGGGGGAACACTGAGGCATTGAGGGTTCTGGGCTGCTCCTCTGCCAGAGCTGGTGGTGCGGGGTGGGGGTGGGGGGTGCAGAACAGAAGTGGGGATTGAGCTAGTGCAGCACTGAGTGTCAGAGAGGAGGCCCCCTAGCGCCCCAGGCAGCTCTGCTTCGAACAGTTCATCTTTCACGACCTGAGATAGATGGCACTTTCAAACCAGGCTGAGTTGCCCAGACTGACCTCACTCTGCCAGCCATTCATGCCTCCCAAGGCTGGAGCTGGCTGTGGGGTGGGGTGGGGGGAGGGGGTCTCCTTTTTGTCTCCACATAGGGAAATGCTCCTAGCAGATCAGGACTTACCCTGCAAACCAGAGGCCGAGGGCCCTCCCATGCTAACTCCCCTTCCAATTAGCACACGATGTTTGCAGCAGAAACAATGTGTCCCAGACTTTGTCTCCAGACCCTGCCCTGCTGCTGTGCAAACATGAGTGTGTAACTTAACCTCTCTGAACCTCTCTCTGCAAACTGGACATAGAGCCACTGGGTACAGTCCCTCTCCAATCTAGTCTGTCAGCAAGTCACAAGCAGTATTATTATTCTAGTAATTGTTATTGTGATTAGTGTGATTATTATTTGCATAGGTGACTAGATTGGGAGCACTCACAGAGACAATACAATGAGGAAAGGCCTCCTCCCAGAGTAAACCAGGGCAATGTAGGACTTGAGTTCAACTTCAGCAGCCCCTGTAGCCAGCTCTGCCAGGAATGACCAGGAGGCCAGACCCCACTGGCTTGGAGAAGCACTCCCCTGGGAAGCACCAGCCCAGCAATGGCTCACTAGGGAGAGAGCAATTGATACAGCATGGCCCTCTCTGAAGAGTTCATGAGTGTTGATCTATTCTGACCATCCCTGCAAATGTAAGCCCATGAAATCCTCAGGAAGAACTGCACCAGAGTTCAGGGAAGCTGCTTTGCTGGCTAGTGTGAGGGTGCCTCTTCCCGGGTGCGTACTCTCTGGGTTGGAGAGAACTTGACCAGAGCCAGCCTGGGCGGCTACTCTCTCAGCAACCCAAGGGAGATGACTCAGGAACCAAACACGTGGTGTGAAACAATGTAATCTTTATTGATCAGAGAGTCAAGGCTTTTAAAGAGTAGACCTGGAAGTGGCAAGTCAGAAATGGAAATGGCTAGAAAAGGGGCGGAGAAAGGCAAAAGGGGGCTGGGAAGGTAGAAACTTCCTTAGCAACTGTTGCGGGGGGTTTTAACTGGTAGGATTAATGATACCCTGCAGGCAGGGAGGGTCTTGAGGGTAGAAAGAAGATAGATCAAAGGAATGGAATGGGTGGGGATCTTTCAGGCAAAACAATGATTACATAGATAGGCCATAGTATCAGGAATTCAGGGTGCTTTGTGAGCCCTGCTGAGCTCAACCACATCTCCACAATTTCCTGACATCTCCCCCTTTCTTTTTATCTAATAGCCATAGTATCAGGAATGCAGGGTGTTTGTGAGGTAGAGTCTGATAAGACGAGGCAAACCTTTGGGGTTACTCCTGTCCCTCCTTGCTCAACCTCTCGGTAGAGAGAAAGACTGACAGGATAGACACACTCCTCAGGTCAAGCTCTGCCAAGCTCAACCGCATCCTTACAATTTCCCGACATCTCCCCTGTTCTTATATCTAATGGCCATATTTAAATGGATCAATGTCTGTAAAAGACTCCATTTCTGTCAGTGTAGGAATAGCAGTGTAGGGGTGAACAGAAAACTTTTGGGCAGAAACCTGAATGATATAGTGCAGGCGTTTTTTAAAAGAACCGGAATAAGACAGGGAGTGAGTGATAAGTAAGAGTAGCAAGGGCCAGTGTGAGGCCAAGGGGAGGCTTGATGGGTGGAGAGGACGGGGGCTGGTGGGCTGAGGAGCGGGGCCTGACAGCAAAGGCGTGTGGCCTAACAGTGAAGGGACTCCAGGTCTGACAGTTGGAGGGCACATGGCCTGGCAGGCAGAGGGCACGTGGCCTGGCAGGCGGAGGGCATGTGGCCTGGCAGTGAGGGGCTTGGCCTGCCAGGCAAGAGGCTTGGCTTGTAGGGCCTGGCAGGTGAAGGGCATGGCCTGCCAGGCAAGGGGCATGTGGCCTGGCACTACTTGGCTGTCCTGAAGTCACCCAGCAAGGCAGGCAGCAGTGTCAGAACTCACACCACATTGTCTGGGGCCCTTGGCCTCCCCAACCAGTTCTCTCCTCCCATTTCTTCCCAAATCACCTCTTCTGGGTCCATGAAAAATCACATCCAGGGTTGGAGATAGAGCTCACCAGGTAGGGCCTGTGCCTTGCCATGGTCAAGCCCCAACACTACATGGGAGTCACCATGGCACTGGAGGAAGCTCTGGTACTGTGGTGGCTCTGTCTGTCTTTCTAGAAAGGCAGATTCTGAATTTTAAAAAGCAGACTAGGACTGAAGAGTGGTCTGCAAAATGTCTTTAGTGCCTGAGACTCAGATGGCCCAGGGTCAATCTCCCCAAAGAGCAGGCTAGGGCTGGGAAGATAGCATGATGGTTATGCAAAAAGACTTTAGTGTTAAAGGATCAGATAACCCAGGTTCAATCCCTAGCACCACCTTAAATCAGAGTGAAGCAGTGCTAAAGTGCTCTGGTTAAAATAATAATATTAATAGGGAGTCCAGCAGTAGCACAGCAGGTTAAGCACAGGTGGTACAATGCACAAGGACCAGCAGAAGGATCCTGGTTAGAGCCCCGGCTCCCCACCTGCAGGGGTGTCACTTCACAGGTGGTGAAGCAGGTCTGCAGGTGTCTATCTTTCTCTCCCCCTCTGCATTCCGCTCCTCTCTCCATTTCTCTCTGTCCTATCCAACAATGACAACATCAATAACAACAACAATAATAACTGTAACAATAAAAAGCAACAAGTGCAACAAAAGAGAAAATAAATAAATAAATATTTAAAAATTTAAAAGTAAATAAATAATAGCAATAATAATAGTGCAGATGGGATCAGTAAAATTTCACATGCACACAGCCTCAATTCCTAAAAAAAGAGTGGGGAAAAGGCAGAAAGAAAGAAAGAAAATCACATCCAGGCTTGCTCTGTGATAAGTCTGGAGGGAGAGGGAAGAATTTTCCACCTCTACTTGCCCAGAACCAGGCTGTGCCCCTCCCTAGGACCACTTGCCCTGTCAGTTTGGCCAAGGATCAGCCCTGTGCAGAGGGACACACCCATGGCTCTCATGCAGACCCCACAGGGAAAAGGCAGAGGCCTCACTGAAGCTGTTGCTGAAGCTGTTGTTTTTTTTACCACTGCCGTCAGGCACGCAAATCAAACCCAACCATGACCCAAAACCACAGAGATTTTTTTCTGAACCTTGAAATGAACACAAACCTTCCTGATTTCCAGAACCTCAAACCCAGTGGGGGTTCACACCTCCTAAACACAAAGTCAGCCAACAAGCAAAAACGTTTCAATGGTTCCAAGCCCAAACATTTGCTCCCACAGCCATGTCAGCCCAAACCCAACCCCCCCAAACTTCTGGTCATGGTTTCCAGGCTTTGAGTGTGAGAAGGAGGGTATGAACCAGAGTGGGGCTGGAAGGCAGGGGTTAAGTATGGGGAGAAGGGAGAAGGAAACCCCAATACCTCAAGGTGCACAGACAAGGCCTCTCCTTGCAGACCTTAGGGGTTTGTGGTAGAAACTTCTCCTCCTCTCCTCAGGAGGCTGCCATTTACCCAAAAGTTGCAGAGAGGGGAGAGAGGCATCATAAAAAGCAGCGAGGAAGGCTGAGGAAAAGTGTCTTCTTGGCAAGGAAGCCTAGGTTAGGGGGATAAGGCTGGACCAAGGCAGCCATCTTGAAACCCCCACTTCCTGTCCTCTCTATAAAAGAGAAAGTGGAAGAGTTGAGCATCTTCTTCCTAGGTAGCCTTGAGACCCTGTTCTTAAGGACAGTTTTCACATCTGTCTAACTTTGATACCTCATGAAGTAGTCATCCACTGAGGACACGGGAGAGGGTGGACTCAGAAAACGAGAAAGGATTATCGGTCAGTCAGCACTTCAGACCTTTCCCTCATTCCTGATGGTGAAGATAGGCCATATGGTGGTGGTGGTGGTGGTGTGTGTGTGTGTGTGTGTGTGTGTGTGTGTGTGTGTGTGTGTGTGTGTGTGTGTGTGTGTGTGTGTATGTGTGTCCCAGTCATGTTTTGCTGTGTGAGGACAGAAGAAGGCAGTGGAAAGGAGGCAGAGGAGGGCACCCTGGAGACAGAGATGAGGATGCTGGCAATTCTGAGGTGCAGAAATCAATGAAACTGTCCCCCCCCAAAAAAAAAAATAAGCAGTGGCTGTCCCACTCAATCAGCATGCTTGGTTCCTGGCTAAAATCCTCCATAGAGGTTTTTTTTTTTTCCCCTAGCACTGTCACCTCCCATGGGGGATCGGCTGCTTCCATATTGGGGTCTTAGTGGAGAGGCTGATGCTGGGTGGAAGGTAGACACTGGGGGGGCTTGGTGGCCAAAGAAGGACAAGATTCATTGCCAGGGGAGCAGGGGTATAGCAGAACAGTACCCACTGCTATAGTGTCTGGAGGATCAAAGGTCCCCAGAGTAGAATGGGCTTACCGTCCCAACAGCAGGACACTGCCCACTGAGGTCACCTCAGTCCAGGCTCAGTCCTTCCCCTGAAATTGTGAACCATTTTCTTGGGGAGATAGATAACCTTCCAGAATGTTTCTGGTATAAAGTAAGGGACATATAGTCGAGAAGCAGAAAGGACTCTGGTGTGGTTTGGGTTAGTTACGTAATCTCTTTGCTCCTTGGGGTCCCATCTTGTAAAATGGGGATAGTGGCCTATCCTAGGTAGCACTGGTATGAAGGCCAGGTGAGACTGCACACCTGAGTGACTGGGCGCAGGCCACCTGCTGTAAAGATGGGATTTGTACTGGTTTCACCAATGTACAAGAGTCACAGAATGCTACGTTTACACTGCATTCATTTCTGGATTCACTGGTGCCCTCTTCCATCCTATAATTCCTTGACACCTGCCCCCAGTGCTGCAAGGCTTCTTAAGCTGGGTGCACCAATGCCACAGATCTGAACATTTTTCATGGTCAGGTGTCAAGTTAGAAGGGGCATGCATCCCCAAACACGCACCCAATCTGCCTGCCGCCAGGCCCCTCTAAGGAAAAACTTGGATAGGCTGGAAAATCCCAACTCCAGCTACATTTTCAAATCTTCTCACAATCCAAATGTCAACACCAATCGAAACAAGATGTTTATTTGCAGACCTCCTGCCAGCCCGGATTAATTTCTACAGGCTGAAAGCCCATTTTGGAACTGTAATGTCTCAATTTTACAGATGAACAGAGGGGGTGGGCGGAGGGTGGGGGTGCAGGCCCACCCCCGTTACTGCCTTCCTGATTTTTGGAGGTGTTGGGGTGGGTGCACAGGAGAACAAAGGGGTGGGTCCTGTGGCTGGCCCTGTCACCCAGAAGTCCCCCAGCAAAGGCATCTGGGGTTCCAATTGCACACCAGCCCCTCACCTCCCTGTGCAATGCAGCTGCAAAGGCCTCTCCTGGGCTTCCTTCTCCCTCTGCTTCTATGTCACTGGTCTCTCTGCCCAATGGGGGACTGGAGGGGTGGCAGGTGGGTGGAGGCACCCAGCCAGAGCTGGGAAGACAAAAGCCAAATGCAGGGAGGAAATGTCCCAGAGCCCCCGGGGTTCACATGTGTCCCAGATGAGCCCCCGCCTGGTGTGTGGCTGCCTTGAGTGCAGACCCCAGGCCCTGTTGGCAGGGGAGCACCCCAGTCTCAACTGTCAGGCATGTGCTAAGAATTAAGGGGATGCTGTGCACAACTGGAGCCCCCACAGCAGTGGACATGATGAGCCCCACCATTCATTCTGCCCATCATGTTGGTGCAGGTGGCTGAGGCAGAGGTGGAGGCTGCTTTGCCCAAAGATTTTTGTCCCTTGCACCCAGGAAAGTGGCTCAGTCAATAAAGCCTAGTGTGTGAAGGTTGGGTGATGGCGCACCTGTTTGAGCGTACAAGTTATTATGCACAAGGAGCTGGGTTCAAGCCCCCAGTCCCCACCTGCTACAGTGCTTTCTCTCTACCTAGCTCCCCTTCCCTTTCAACTTCTCTCTGGCCTATCAAGCAAAAAAAATTATATATATATATATATATATATTTTTTTTTTTTTAAGAATTGAATGTATGAGGTTGGATCCTTATCACTGGGTAGGAAGTGGTGGCTCTCTCTCTCTCTTTCTCTCTCTCTCTCTCTAAATAAATAAATATATATATATATATATATATATATATCAAAAGAAAGAATTTACGATCAGTCTTTTAAAAGACCTTGTTCTGAGGGTAGAGCACTAGCATACCCAGCTGAGCACACAGGTTACCATGAACAAAGACCTAGGTTCAAGCCTTCACTGCCCACCTGCAGGAGAGAAGCTTTACAAGCAGTGAATCAGGGCTCCTCCTCTCTATCTCCCTCCTCCACTCTCAATTTCTCTCTATCTATCAAATACAAAAAAGTGGGGGAGGGGTATGACCACCAGTAGCGATGGATTCACCAGAAATTACTTTGGTAGCAATAAATAAATTAGTTAAATACCTTGTTCTTCCCAGCCTGATAGATAGCAGTAGCAGGAAAGAAGAAGGGAGTTCTTCTCTGAAAAAAGCTCTCTTGGGCTGAGGGGATGAACTTTGAGCTTCCCTGCCTCCAGAAGGACACCCTGCCCCCATGAAGGGGACAGGACAGATTGGCTCTGAATATTCTGTGGCAGGCAGTCCCTGCCACAGTCCCCGCCACAGTCCCCGCCACAGTCCCCGCCACAGTCCCCGCTCCTCATACCCAAGCCAACCTGGTTGCAAAAGGATCTCTTGCCTCATCTCCCCACCCACCCCAGCAAGAGCTGGATTCTGATACTCTTGTGAGAAACACGTGACATGACACCTGGGGATGGGTCAGGAAACCACCTCAGTGCCCCTTCCAACCTACAACCCCCACCATGGCAGAGCTCCCCCGCCCCAGCTGGCTGGTCTTCAAGAATCTCCCCCTGCTTTCTCCTGGCTTGTGTGTCCAGAAAACATTTTTTTTCCTTGTCTTTTTCTAAGATGTATTCGGTTGGGGAGATAGCTCACCAGGTTGAGCATCTGCCTTCTCATGAACACAGTCCAGGTTTGAGTCCCAGCACCATATGGGAGACATTGTGGTGTCTGGAGAAGCTCTGGTGCTGTGATATTTCTTTTTTTCGCTCTGCTTCTCTCTAAGTAAAATCAAGGAGCAGTGAAGCCACCCCATCCATCTATCTAATCTGGAGGAGGCATGACTCTAGCACATCTGATGCCTGGGAGGGAACCTGATGCCTCAACTTTGCAAAGCAAGTTCTCTACCTATGGGGCCACTTCCTCAGCTGCCAGGAAACAGTACCCTTAGTCTACCTCATGGGCCATGGAGAGGGTCACACGCTTGGACGACTCACAAGACTGAGCCAAGGACACAGGATGGGAGAGGGGGAATCTATACAGAAGGCCAGAGCTGAGGGTGAAGGTGGGAGCCAGGTGGTGGCACATGTTTAAGCACACACATTACAGTGCACAAGGACCCAGGTTCAAACCTCTGGTCCCCCACCTGCAGAGGGAAAGCTTCACAAGTGGTAAAACAAGGCTGCAGGTGTCTCTCTGTCTCTTTCCCTCTCTACCTCCTCTGCCTCTCTCAAATTTCTCTTTGCCTCTATCCAGTACTAATGCATACATGCATATATACATATATACATCTGAGGGGAGGTGTGTGAGCACTAGAGAGGCACTATTGCTGCCTCATGTTAGAGATGAGGAAACTGAGGCTCTGAAAAGCAAAGTGATCACTCAGACTTGCTGAGCATTGGCTTGCATGGAGGGTCAGGAACATCCAGTGGGCCCATGCAGGGCCCCTGCTCCACTGGCCACCACAGGAATTAGACTTCACACAAGGGAGGCTGAAAAAAACCTGGAGCCTGAGTCTGATGCCTCTTTATCTGCAACACATAACTGGCAGGGGCTCTGGCCTAAGAATGAACAGGTAAATAGAGTCCCTTCATATGAGCCTTGTCCTCATTCCCCTAGGGGAAGTCAGACCCCGCCAGGAAGCACCCCCTTCCCCAGACTGCGGATGCTCCAGGGCAGGTGGAAAAATCCAGAAGTAGCAAACTAAACAATAAGGTAGAACTGGGAGGCATGTGGAAGGCAACCTTAGAGACCTGATCCCTGCTGGAACAGCAGCCCAGGGTCCCAGGGGAGTCAGAGAGCCCCTGGAAAGAGCTAAACACAGATTAGGATTCAGCATCAGCCAGAATGGCAGGTCCCCAAGAGAAAATAGGAAAGTGAGGTGGTGTGTATAGACTCTAGGACAGGACAGGTGGAGGGGTGGCCTGCTGATTTCTCCCTCTTAGAACATACTCATACAGGAGGCCCAGGATCCCTGTCCTCATTCATTCACTAATCTTTAATTTTCTTCAAAGAAGGAACAAAAGAAGACAAGAAGAAATATATGTATTCACAAGCAGTGAATCAGGGCTCTTCCTCTCTATCTCCCTCCTCCACTCTCAATTTCTCTCTAGCTATCAAATACAAAAAAAAAGTGGGAGGCAGGGTATGACCACCAGTAGTGATGGATTCACCAGAAATAACTTTGGTGGCAATAGATAAATTAGTTAAATACCTTGTTCTTCCCTGCCTGATAGATAGCAGTAGCAGGAAAGAAGGGAGTTCTATTGTATTTATATTTATATTTATATTTTATTTATATATTTTAATATATATAAATATATATATATCACCCATATTCGTTGGAAAGAACCACTATTTTTAACTTTCTTATTTAGCTATTTATTTATAAAAGAAAAATGCAAAATGATAGATAGAGGGAGGCCAGAGCACTGCTCAGTTCTGGCTTATGGTGGTCCTGGGGATTGAACCTGGGACCTCAGAGCCTCAGGAATAAAAGTCTTTTCACATAGTCATTATGCTGGCTCCCCAGCCTGAGAAACGCTATTGCTGCTGGAATATACACTGTTCCAAGGGACCAGGTGGTGGTTCACCCAACTGAGCACACACATTACTATGCACATGGACCGAGATTCAAGTCTCCAGTCCTCACAGAAGAGAAGCTTTATAAGTGGTGAAGCAGTGCTGCAGGTGTATCCCCTTTTCTCTCCTCTATCTCCCCCTCCCCTCTTTATCTCTCCATTTTATCAGAAAGAAAGAAAGAAAGAAGAAGAAAGGAAGGAAGGAAGGAGGAGAAAGGAAAGGAAAGGAAAGGAAAGGGAGGGGAGGGGAGGGGAGGGGAGGGGAGGGGAGGGAAGGGAAGGGAAGGGAAGGGAAGGGAAGGGAAGGGAAGGGAAGGGAAGGGAAGGGAAGGGAAGGAAACATGGTCACTAGGAACAGTGGATTCATCACGCAGACACCAAATCCTATCAATAACCCTGGTGACAATTAAAAAAAATATATAGAAATACAGAGTTCCAGATTATTTCCTATGTACATATATTTATTTCTTTGTTTTAAAAAGACAGACTCACACCATTCCAAGCTAATCTGAAACCTATCCTTTTCATTTTACCAAGTAAAATTATTGTCTGTGCCCCACACTTATGTAAACAAATAATTTCTGGAATAATATGCCAGGAACTATTAATTTGGCCATTTCTGGAGAGCAGATACAGAGAAAAAAATCCAGAATGGGAGGGGGGGAAAAGTAAAAACTTCAAACTTCCTCTATTCTTTTTTCTCCAACAACACTTCTAAGGTTTTTGTTGTGTGCCTGAATGTATTCTAAACACTGTACAAATACTAACGCCTTTCACTTGCTTTTCAAGTATTCCAGTCAAGGTTTTTTTGTTTTTTTTGTTTGTTTGTTTGTGTTTTATCCTATTCACAGGCTGTTGTGCTGCTTTTGCAGTTCAGAATAGAGTTTAAACCCATATATGCAGCAACCATTTCTCTATGTCAAATGATATCCATTTAAGTGTCACCTCCACACACTGACTGCAGTTTTCCATGGTGCAGTGCCCTCAGATGGGGTTAATTAACCAACCAGCCCAGGGTGGGGAAGATCAGACTGATCAGCTCTCTTGAAAAGGAGCAGAAGTCCAGAGAAATAACGCTACACACACTGCACAGTCTCGTCTGCTTGCTTCCTAAACAGAAACTCTTCTCAGACTTTAAACCAAACCAAGTAACCAACAAAAAGCCAGGCTGGCTACGCTGACTCGTTGAACCTCAAACCAAGATAACACAAATTCCAGCTTTTTAAAAACTAGGAAGGTCCACACAACTGGTGCTATTTCCAGAAAAGTCTGAATGAGCTTCTTAAAAAACGGGACCAGACCACTGTGTTTCCACGTGCATTTGGACTAGACCATTCCCGAAGTCTTTGAGAAGGTGACTGTAGTGTCTCGGACCCTGACTTTTTATGAGACTATTGGAACCTGGAATACTACTTACAGAAAGAGATTCAGAAACCTGGGTGACCTCCAATGGGTAACAAGCTCCTCTTCGTTAGACCTAAGTCCTCCCTCTTTTTAAAGGCCACTTTTGGACTAAATAACCCTGAGCTGGGGTCTGCAAGTGAATTCCAGTCTCTCGGTGAAGTCAGGCCACTCAGGAACTAAGCCTCACACCCAGCTAGAGTCTCTGAAGGCTGCAGAAGACAGCACCCCTAAGCCTCCTCCTACCAGCCGCTTGTGAGCTGTGAGCAGTTCCCAAGACTGGCCGCTGCTGCTGCCTCGTTCAAGCCCTGAAATCCTGGGAGAGGGAGGTGGGAGGAAAGGCAGCCCCCAGCTGTCCTCCCCTTGAGGTCACACCTGCTAGCCTCAAGCTGACAGTTGAGATTCCACTCTGGCTGATAGCAGTGGGGCCCAAAGGGACAGAAAAAGCAGGGCCTGAGGCTGGGACTGGGACTGGGACTGAGGCTGGGGCTGGGGCTGGGGCTGGGGCTGGGGCTGGGGCTGGGGCTGGGGCTGGGGCTGGGGTTGGGGCTGGGGCTGGGGCTGGGACTGAGGCTGGGGCTGGGGCTGGGGCTGGGGCTGGGGCTGGGGCTGGGGCTGGGGAACACACACACACACACACACACATTGCCGTGCCCCTCTCACATGCTCCCCCATGTATGTGCAGGGAACCAGCAATGACCTCTCCCTCCCCGAGCAGCTGCCACCTGGTTCAACAACAAGGGACTCAGGAGGAGGGGGCTGAGGGCTGTTTCTGCCCAACCTTCCTGCCAGCCTTGCCCACTGCCCTGGAGACCAGCCTCCACTAGTCTCCACAGCTATAAACAGGAGCAGATAAGCTGGATTCTGAGGTCCTGATGATCCCTCCCAGTCAGGAACAAAGACTACTCCCCAAATATACCCACTGACCATGTGGGAGCTCTGCACCCCAACACTGAGCCTACCAAAGGAGCTCACTAATTCTTATTCTTCCATGGAGCCTCTCCCCTCAGGTGCTAAAGCTGTGTGTCCTGTAAAGCTATTTATTATGAACAAGCCCTGAAGGGACCTAAGAAGACCCCTTTCCTGAGGACCAATGGCCAGGTCTACACACAGACACAACTGTCTGCTTAGGCGGCAGGGAAGTGCCACAAAGAAGCCAGTGAGCCACTCCTCTCACTCCCCTCATCTCTGTCACAGCTGGGGACCAGCCTAGTTCTGTGTTCCCAGTCTGATTATTCAAGAGACTGAACTGACCCCAAGCAGGCTCAACTCTCCAGGCCAGCTGGGAGAGAGGGCTCAGGGCTGGGGCCTCAGGCTCCTGGAACTATGACAACAGCTCAGGAATGGGGTTTTTACCTGGAAAACATGGTCCCATCCTCAGGAAAGACTTGGGTCAGTAGAAACTCCTAAGGAAACCTCTCTTTGGACTCCCAGGAGACTCTGGGTCCCCACCAAGTGACAGCAGACAGACAGTCTGTGGAAAAGAGGCTCTGGAACCCAGAATACCAACCCAGAATGCTTCCACTCCAGGATCCCTCTGTTCCCAGAGGCTTCTTGAGGGAACACCTACCAGCCCAGGCCCCCACCCCCACCCACCCAGCTCAGCCATCAAATACTTCGAATTCTTCTAAATTAGAATAGCCGGGTCCCCATTCCCAGGAAAATGCAATTTAAGACTAAAATCCCCCCAGTCAAAGGAAGCACCCAGCCCCAGGAGGGAGGGTCTCTGCTGGGTTTGCCTGGCTTCTCTCTCTCTCTCTCTCTCTCTCTCTCTCTCTCTCTCTCTCTCTTCCCTCCTTCCCTCTCTCTAGCTCCCGTTTGCCCCTGTGATTGTAGTAATAATAATGATCCAGGATGAAAAGGAATGTTCCCTGGACCTGGCTTACCAACCTGTAATTCAGGGCCTTTCATTTCTGGGCTAGGCAGGCACAAACACTGCGGTGACAGCCTTCGATGCTAATCTCCTCAGCAGATGTGAAACACGGAGCTGCTGAAAAAGTACTTCCCCATCGAACCGAGCCGGGGCCTAAAATGCATAGACAATTCATAATGATGCATTTGATTAATGGTAAGTGAGCATGGAATCTGGACGGACCCATGTGATGGCCACATTAGCACCAGATGAAACTGTCATGTGAGGCGATGTGACAAAATAATAATAATAATAGTAATCAGGAGCCAGGGACTGCCAAGGTGAGAGCAGTCACACATGGGGAAGATCACCCTTTCTGTCTATTATGTCAAACTGGGGGATTTCTGTCTTTTATGTCAGGGAGGAGGGAGGTAGGAGAGACTGTAAACGAATATAAAGGAAAGCAAGTCCTCTTCAGCAACTACAAGTTGCCATTTGTCGTGAAAAGAGTCTGAGACATGGGAAGTTAGTTTTCTCTTTCTCTTCCATCAACAGGGTTGACAAGTTAGCTAGCTGATGGACTCAAAGGAGGTCTTCTTGTGGGGGGAAAAAAATGTCTCTTGTGATTCTCTTATAAATTCAGTTCTGACTGACAACCCGGGAGAGTCGTCGGGCAGAGGACACAGTTCTGGGGAAAAAAAAAAAAAAAAAAAACCATCCAGTGTTTTCAACAGCCTCAAGGACCTCGGAGAAGCAGGCAGGGCCTTTCAAACGCCCCGAGTTTTTCTGGGTGTGGAATGTCTCCAGCATCAGCTCCCCAGCCAGTCTTATTGAAAACATTATCTTTTCCATCAATAATACCTCTGAGTTCTTTATTAGCAGACTCCCTGGCACAAGCTGACATATTTACAGCACACAGTAAACTTTATGTATCTGCAAGAATATTAAAGGTGAGGGGGAGAGAACCCTCACTCAGTGACCACAACAAATCATCCTAAAATGATCAAGTGGGAAGTTAATTGTCCTGGGGAGGGGCTCCTGACAGCTTCCACCCCGGCCAGTGGACCAAAGGAGTTAGCAAAGATGAAAAAAGCATGTGTGAGGATTGGAAACATAAGAATACATATTAGAGGGAGAGAGAGAAAGAGAGAGAGAGAGAAAAGAAAGACCAACAGCTATCACTGGCCAGGCTGACGGGGAAATCTGATCTTGAATTGGAATGGTTAACATTTGGGGTTGTTTGGAGAGAATTGCTCCAAGCTGTTTTTCTTCAAAATGTATAGATTTCAGGTAAGAAGCTCTGTGTAAGTCATAACCACTCTGGAAACAAGCCCCCCATTACTTTGCTTCTGACTAAGGTAGGGACAAATTTTCTCTTGCCTCTCTCAAACTGGGGGACTTGGGTTTTAACTTGGGAGCACACTAAGAAGAATGATTACTTCTCCTTCTTCTTTTAATATACTTTTTTATTATTCTGCCAATGTTTGCTTCTTGGGACTGCCTCTTTTTCTTGGTTCTTTGCCGGGGACCCCTTTGCTTCTTGCATTTGGGACAATGAAGTGTGGATCCCATGGGGTTGGGGGAAGTCCTCAGTCTACTCCTGCCCACTGCTCCCCTAGAGAATCAACACCAATGCTGAAGCAATTCACAGATGTAATGAAATCTCCAGGTTCCCAACACAAGCACTTGAGATGTGGAGGCCTCCACTATCCCAAACCTCTTGCCCTGGTGGTGGTGGTGGGGGGGGGGTGATTGTATTTGTTTTGATGGAGATGGAAATATGCATATTTATTTGGGTGGTATCTCATCATCTGTCTTATGGGAAGTATTTGATTTTTAGTTGTTACTTGGCAAATCCAAAGAAGGAATGGGCATTCATTTAAAGCTTCTGTTTTCCATAAATTCTGTGAAATAAGTAAGCTCTCTTCCCCTTGAACTTTATATTAAACCATTTTTTCTCTCAAGGGAGAAAAAAAAGCACAAAGAGAAACGAATTATTTCCAAGCCTAAAAAAAAAAAAATCATAACTTCTTCTCTGGAAGAAAATATCAAAGGTATCTTAGGGAGGAAAAAGAATAATTGTGTTCTTAGAAGGACAGTTTTTTTAAAAAGTTTTTTTCAGATTCTGCATTACAAAAGAAAAAACTTTGGAAACTTGCATTAATAAGCGACTGCCTGTGGCTGTATGTTTGTAAAAAATCTGCTTCCACAGCCAGCTTTTTTTAAACCCGTCTTTGCAATGTATGCATTCTTTTCTAACTTCACAAATGGAAAGCCCTATGCTTTCAAAAGCTACAAAAAAAAAAATTTTTTTTTAAGTAATAGAGTCGGGTATATTTAAACCAAAAAACAAAAATTGTGTCTTCAGGTGAAGACTCTTGATCAAGAAATCTGCACTAACAGTTCTGTTTTAAAAGGGACTCCTTGAGGCATATTAAAATGCAAATTGGTGACAATAAAATGTCATCAGATTCTTAAGACTTTCGCCATCCAGAACATCATCAAAGCCGCCCCATATGTTAACATGGTTTTTATATATCTTTTGTATGTGGCATCAATTTCATTTTTATCAACAACGACAGTCCCAATCTCCAAATATTTGTGTCAGGGGCAGGAAAGGGATATGGACCCCCAAGTATCCTCAAGATTATATACTGATGTCAATACTAGTCTTTAGAGCTGTTATGTTTTTGTGGTTTCTCTTCTGTAAAAACATCTCTTCCGGGACTTTTCTGCCCAATGCCATATCTAAAGAATTTTTTTTTTTCATTGCAGTAATAGGGACCACAGGTTTTGGCTGCTCCATCAGCAATATCTTTTCATTCATTCTTTCAACTGCGGGGAGCTCAAACTATTTCTTTTTTGCTTGATTTCTGCCTGAAATTAATCCCACAATTTTCAGAGTCACCGGTACCCTTATCCTATGGCCATACAAGATGTGGAAAATGTGCTTAAGATTGAAAATCGCATTCTGGAAATCCAAAGCGTTCCTCTTTCCTAGACGCTTGCTAGAGCAGCTTATTGCCCAAATCCAGGTATTGCTTCAAGATCTCTAGGGGCTTTAAAAAACAAAAGGGGGGAGTATATGTACTATTTATTATGTTTCATTAGATGAAGCTCCAAAAAAGTAAACATTTTTCTCACCTTGATGCATTCAGTGCCTGTTTCAGATTTTAGTGCGCCGGTCTGTTTTCTCGGGCTCTTGAATATTTATATTTCAGAACTTACATATCTTTATTTAAACCATCCCATCTCAGCCTCTAAAACCCACAGATTTTTAATATTTTGGCGACTAAACCCCGGCAGGCTTGAAGACTTGCCGCTCTGCAGAAGTCTCTTGTTATCCCAAAGACAAAAACAAACTCGTTCTCAGCGACCGCCAGCCCCCTGTGCGGCTCTGCTCTGCCCGAGGGACAGCTGCTTTCTTAATAATAATGAGAGGCCACGTAAAATGTTTTCTTTAAATTAAAAAATCGAAACGAATTGTTTTAATAAATATCTCAGCTTATGAGGCTCAAGTCCTGCGTGTGTGTGTGTGTGTGTGTGTGTGTGTGTGTGTGTGTGTGTGTGTGTGTATGTGTGTGTACACTTTTCTGAAGAAAAAATTTCCTGTGCGGTTTTCCCGGCGAGCTCAAAAGGAACTAATTAACTTTTCTAGAAGGTAAACAAGACTTTAACTTGAAGTATCCCCATGAAGTATGTGGGAAGCGAGCTTTTGTGAGTGAAAGCGAAGAGGGAGAGGGAGGAAAGGGAGGGAGGGAGGGGATGTCACTTTATATTGGAAAGAAGGTTCTGAAAACTCAGTGTTCTGCAAGAGTCAGCTCCCCCTCCCCCATTACCAAAATGATATTTAAATCAAAGACTGAAGTGTAGCCAAGTTCAAATCCCTCCTAAGATTAATAGGGCATTGTTCTGCTCATAGAAAAATGCCTTCTTCTTAGAGCCCCTTTAAGGGGACCCGGTGTGAAGGAGCAGGCATGCAGGAGAGTGTGGGAAATGGGAAAGGTCTGGAAAAGTGGCGGGAGGGTGGGGGTGGGGGGCAGAGAATCCTTCAGAAGACAGAAAACCTGCTTACCCCACCCCCAACCTGAAGTCCCTGGGGTGGCGAACAACTGCCCCCTCACCCTGAGACTACTTGTCTCCCCAAAACTTGGAGGGGTTGCACAGGTTTCTGGGGTAAATGAGAGTAGGAAGCAACTGGGAAAGAACCAGGTAGGAGGTTGGGGGAAGGCATCCTGTCTAAGGAGCTGGCCCCTGGGGCTGGAGGGCAGATGGGGGCTCCTCCTTCACCACTGCCACCCTCACCCAGCCCCCCCCTCTGGGAGGAACAGCTGCTGTCCCTTCCCAGGACAGAGTCCTTGGTCTGTAGAGGGATAGTTGCCTGGGCCAGGCCCCCTGGCTGGATCCACTCCCTGCCCTCACCGGGGTAAGGACAGGCCTCCAGCCTCAGGACAGAGGTGGAAAGAGGCTGCTTGTACCCCAGGGAGACTCACTCTCCTTCCTGGAGGGCCCAGCTGGGTTTTCTAATTTGCGTCCCCAAAGTACACCCTCTGCACACCCAGCTGGTCTCCCATCATCCTCTAAGATGGTCTGTTCACAGAACACATTCTAACATTGATTTAGACTCTGTGCTGAATGTTTTCTCTGAGGCTTCACCACAAATACAAGAGGAAATACACTACTATCCCCAGTTAACAGATGAGGAAACTGAAGGAGAGAAAGAGGGAGCTGGTGTCACATCTTATTCAAGGTCAAGACTACTAGGACTGGGTCTGGGTTTAAACAAAGGGGCTCCAATGAAAGACAAGTCCTGGAAGGGAAACTCCATGGGTTACTTTATTATTATTATTATTATTATTATTATTATTATTATTATTATTATTATTATCTAGAGGGAAGAGGGAGATAGAGAGGGAGAGAGGGAGAGAGACTCCTGCATCCCTACTTCACCACTCACAAAGCTTCTCCCCAGCAAGTGGAGACTGCGGGCTCGAACTCAGGTCTTTGCACACTGTAACGAGTGCGCTCAACCAGGTGTGCCACCACCTGGCCCTGACGGGTCACTTTTGAGGGGGACAGTCACAGCCTATTTCTCTGGCACAGGTCTGGTCTGTGTCAGGTCTATCCATCACCAGAAGCATGTTATTTTTGCAATGAGGGGCCCACTTCAAGTTCATTCATTCTTTCAGCCCCTAAGTTTGCAAGCAATTTGCTTTTGCACAGCTAGCAGGACAATAGGTCACCCCCTAAAAGCCATCCTGGCATCCAGTCCAGGGAACTCTCTGGAGAGAACAAGCATGATTAGGCTGGGGTGTTGGTCTGTGAGTGCCACTGCTGGAAGCCCATGATGTCTCTAATGGAGCTTCAGGAAAGACCAGAAGCAGTGTCTTCCTTGATGGCATACCAGAGAGGGAGAATAAAATAAAATAATAAGCATTTGAATGGCTTCAAGAATCCCTAGCAACCTAGATAATAGCTAGATCCTCAAGGTGGGGGGAGTGGGAGGAGAGTGGAGAGGTCCAGGATGGGACATGAGTCAGATGAGGTTGCTGTACCTCTCTAGCCCTCCACCCCTCACATAGCTCCAGTTCCCTAGAATGACATAAAGAGGTTGACAGGGGCTTACTTATAGGTACTCCCCTGTCCCTCCCTTATTCCTTCCTCTCCTGGAATCCACGTCAGCCCTTAAATGCCCTCCTGTATCCAGAACCTTTCACTGTCATCAAGTGTCCTTGCCTGAGGTCACAGGCAATCTCACTTCCTGTTAACCAGGCCCTGGCTGACACCCACCCGCACCTTCCACCACCACTCAAAAACTGGCATGGGCTTCAATGCCTTGTCGAGAGGATTCCAGGTTCTCCTGTGCAAGCCTTTGCACCTCTGAACCTCCGCAGACCCTGAGGTCCAGAGGTCTGTCGCTAGGACCCTAAGTTCTGCATTCATTCCTTAGATGCCTAATGGTGGGTACTCTGGGTGCACAAGCTGGCGCATGGGTTGCTGGGAACTCGGGTGTGAAGGAGCCTGGCAGGTTCTGGTGGGAGGGGTCTGATGCAAGAAGCATCAGAACTTGGGGTTGAGAGGGACCTGCTGCATTTCCAGTTGGAGTTTTGGGCCTCAAAGGTCCAGTCTGCTGCCTGGCCGCCTGTGGGCAAGCCCTTTAGAGTTTAGGCTTCTGTGCTTTATTAAGAACACCACCAGGGATGGGAGTAGGGGTAGGGGTGGGGAGACAGACTCTACTGCACTCTGGGGGCAAGGCAATCAGTCCATGGGTCCCGGGGACTTCACTTTGGGGGCTGTTTCTCATCTCCAGGCCTGGGCACATTTCTCAGCTTGGAAACTTGGGAGACTCTATTTTTTTATCATTTAATGGGGGTGGGTAATGGTTTTTCAGTACAGTTGATACATGGGTACAGTTTCTCATCTTGCCATGATAGATGTCTGCACAATGCTGTCACCCCCAATTTAAGTCCTTTTTCCACCATCATGTCCCAGGACCCCAAACCACACACCCACACACACACCCTCTCCCATTCTCCTTTCCCAGGGTCCTTTGCTTTGGTTCAATACATGCTTTTTTTTTTTTTTTTTTTTGCCTCGAGGGTTATTGCTGGGGCTTGGTGCCTGCACCAGGAATCCACTGCTCCTGAAGACTTTTTTTTTTTAAGATTTTATTTTTTTTTAATTTTTGTATTTATTTATTTATTCCCTTTTGTTGTCTTTGTTGCTTTATTGTTGTAGTTATTATTGATGTCGTCGTTGTTGGACAGGACAGAGAGAAATGGAGAGAGGAGGGGGAGAGAAAGATAGACACCAGCAGACCTGCTTCACCGCCTGTGAAGCGACTCCCCTGCAGGTGGGGTGCCGGGGGCTTGAACCGGGATCATTACTCCGGTCCTTGCGCTTTGCACCATGTGTGCTTAACCCGCTGCGCTACAGCCTGGCTCCCCTGGAGACCATTTTTTTCCCCTTTTGTTGCCTTTGTTTTATCACTGTTGTGGTTACTATTATTGTTGTTGTTGTTGCTGTCATTGGCTAGGACAGAGAGAAATCAAGAGAGGAGGAGAGACAGAGGGGGAGTAAAAGATAGACACCTGCAGACCTGCTTCACCGCCTGTGAAGTGACTCCCCTCCAGGTGGGGAGCCAGGGGCTTAAACTGGGATCCTTATGCCGGTCCTTGTGTTTTGCGCCATATGCACCCAACCCGCTGCGCTACCTCCCCACCCCACCCCATGCTTCCTCTTCTAATGGTGATGCTCCCTCCTCCTTTCTGTTGTCAGAATCCTGTCGGCTTCTGGTATAGTCAGCTCTGAGTCTTTATGATTTATGTACAGATACTCTTCTCTATCGCCAAACACATCCTGCACAGGGTGAACACTGAATAAATATTTGTGGGCAGGGACAGTTGGAGATTATGTATAAACACATCTACACAGGCATCTGTTATAAATCTCTGTGCCTCCTATGTGCATGAAGAGATAGACACATATGGTTTCCTATACAAGATTAGGGATCAGTTTATGTGAGTGTATCTGCATACAAAACTTTATTTCCAGTTGGCACCAGGCAGTCAGCTGGCATCTGGTCTGAAATAAGTATTCATTCAGTTGACACAAGCTTGTGATCTGCTCACGCACAGAGTGAAAACTCTGATTTTTTTTTTTTTGTCAATGTGTCGAATCTTCAATTGCAGTTAATGAGGACTAAATAAATATAATGCACTTTTATTTATGTTTTTAATGAGGGGGATTAATGGTTTACAGTAAATATTTGACAATAATTCACTTTTAATCTAATTGTTAATATGGAGTTGCCAAAGCGATCCACAAAAAAATAAATAGTAAGTAACACAAGACTGATGGTCCCTTCAGACCCCAGCTTTGAGGAGGAGCTGGATTGAAACATTCTAGAGGGAGTCAGGCGGTAGCGGTAGCGGAGTGGGTTAAGCACAGGAGGCGCAAAGTGCAAGGACTGGTGTAAGGATTCCAGGGGAGTCGCTTCACAGGCTGTGAAGCAGGTCTGCAGGTGTCTATTTTTCTCTCTCCCTCCCTGTCTTCCCCTCCTCTCTCCATTTCTCTCTGTCCTATCCAACAATGAAGACATCAATAACGACAAGGGCAACAAAAGGAAATAAATAAATACTTATTTTTAAAAATTTTTTAAAAAGAAACATTCTAGAATTGAGTCCGTCTTCCACTGCTATTGACCCAGACATTTGTGACCATATCACTGAGTCCCCACTAAGCCCTGGGAGCTAGATGCTATTGTGCCCTCCAATAGGATGCTGAGCCAGGACTGGGGAAGCTAGTGCCCTCCATGGAGGCATCGGCACAGGGCTGATGGGGCCTCTTCACTAGCAGCTCAATCACAACTACGTATGATGAGTCTGGTGACTTGAGATAGCAGAAACTTGTTATCTCCTGGCTCTGGGAAGCAGGAGCCCCAAAGCAAGCCATTAACAGTGCTGTCCTTGTTCTTTCTCTCTCTCTCTCTCTCTCTCTCTCTCTCTCTCTCCCTCTTCCTCCTCTGCCCATATAGTTTTAGGTCTTGTTTATTTATTTATTTATTTATTTTCCCTTTTTTTAAAAAAAAATTTATTTATCTATTTTCCCTTTTGTTGTCCTTGTCTTTTTATTGTTGTAGTTATTGATGTCATCGTCGTTGTTAGATAGGACAGAGAGAAATGGAGAGAGGAGGGGAAGACAGAGAGGGGGAGAGAAAGATAGACACCTACAGACCTGCTTCATTGCCTGTGAAGCGACTCCCCTGCAGGTGGGGAGCCGGGGGCTCAAACCCGGATCCTTACAAGGGTCCATGCGCTTTGCGCCACGTGCGCTTAACCTGCTGCGCTACCGCCAGATTCCCTTGTTTATTTATTTCTATTATTAGTTAGAGACAAAGAGAAGTTTGGGGGGTAGCATGTCTGGTTGAGTGCACATTACAATGTGAAAGGACCTAAGTTCAAGCCTCTGGTCCCCACCTGCAAGGGGAAAGCTTTTCGAGTAGTGAAGCAGGGCTCAGGTGTCTCTCGGTTTCTCTCCCTCTCTATCTCCCCCTTCCTTCTCAATTTCTGGCTGTCTATATCCAGTGAATAAAGGCAATTAAATTTTTTTAGAAGAGAGAGAGGAAAGTTGAGAGGGGAGGCAGCAAAAAAAGAGAGGGAAAGAGACAGAGCCTACAGCGCTGCTTCACCACTTAGGCATGGGCAGCTGTCTCCTTCCCTGGCCAGGTTGTCCAAGGGGGCATTTGCACATGCCAGAGCTGATGGGCAGACAAGGCAGGGCCTTCAGCCCTGGGTGGCAGCTGTCCGCCAACCCCCTCTGGCCTCCACTGAGATTCCAGTTTCTACCCACTGTCCCTGCAACTTTCCTGAAAACAGCACTCTCTCTGGGAGCCAAAGGGCGCACAACTGGTTAAACACACACATTACCACGCACAAGGACCCGGGTTTGAATCCCTGCTCCCCATTTGCAAGGGGGAAGCTTCAAGAGTAGTGGAACAACTACTGCAGGTATCTTTCTGTCTGTCTACCTACCTCTCTGTTTCCCTCCCCTCTCAATTTCTTTCTGAACTATCAAATAAAGAAAAAATAATAATAAGGGGGCCAGAGGGTGCACACACCTGCTTAAATCCACCTAGTACCAAGGGCAAGGCGTTCACTCTCCTCTCTAGGTCTCACTCTAGGTCACACTCAGGAAGCTGCCACGGAAACCCCAGAAGCCTGCAAGCCAGGTGCTGCTTTTCACATACCCAGAGCTCCCTGGAGCTAGGGTACTGAGTCCCATATGAGGAATCTCTGGCTAGGCACTTAGCAATCCGGGGTGTAGGTCTCTGAAAGGCCCCCTCCCCTGAGAAAGTGGGGGTGATCAGGGAGGTGGCGCTAAGGGCTGTGTCTCATAAATTCACAGTGAAGATTTACTGCAGCTTGGTCAGTGTAACGCCTGATGCCACCGGTGTGAGAGGTTAATGGGGAGGGTGAAGGGGCACAGGCTGCTGATTTATGATCCCCATGGGGCTTTTATCTTGACCCAGAGGCCAGCCTGGAGGAGGGGGCCTGGAAAGGGGGACAGGTTAGGTTGACATGGTGGGGAAGAAGGTCTGAGAAGTGAGAAGGAGGAGGAGGATGGGGGAGCAGGCAGGAGGAGGGTGGTAAGAGAAGGCAGAAGAGACCAGAAGAAGCAGTCAGTTGCACCTGGAAAGACAGTGGGGACCCCAAGGCTGATGGCGAGGCTCCCAAAGCAACGTGCAGCATGTGCACACAGTGGTTAAACTGGGGGTGGCTCACATGTAGAGAGCAAGGCACTGGGCAGGTAACTTCATCATCACCTCGTATTATGGTCTAGGACCAAGATGGGACCTAGTTGCAAAGGCACTGAGTCCAGCCCACTAGTTCCACTGGTCAGGGATGAGTGTTCAGAATCCTGGTTTCTCTTCCTGCAATCTCAGGATGCTTGCTCCCTTCCTGTGCTCCCCACGGCCACCGGGCCCAGACAAAGTTGAGTCTGGGGGAGCACTAGTCCCATCTTTCAAAATGAACCCCCAAAAGAGTGGTACGTAGCTGATACAGTCATTTCTCAACCCCAGGCACTGAGGACAGACTCCTGAAAGGGCCAGGCTGGGGACCAGGAGCAACATCACCCAATAGCATGCACATCTGACCTGCTTGAGGACCTGTGTTGGAGCCCCAGTGCCTCATGGGAACATGGTAGAACAGTGCTGTGGTATCTCTCATCCCCATCCCCAAAATGATGAATGAAAAACTTGGACCAGGGAAGCTTCTCAGGGAATAGTGGTCCTGGGTTCATTCCCCAGCACTTCTCCCTGCAGCTCCTCCCTCCCCAATCTCCCTTCTCCCTGACTCCAAGTGCTAAAACTTCTGACCCCCAACCCAACCTGTTTCCCTGTTTTGCATTTCTCCCACCTGCCCTGTCTCTGCCACTTTTTCCGGATCATATGCCCATGTTTCTGGCTTCTCTACCCCTCACACAGAACCACCCCCCACCCCCAAGTTTCTCTGATCCTCATGGTTGGGAAAGCAGATATAAATACTCCATACTTAGTAGTTTACACTCCGAGACTCTTCGAGCTTCCTCACCTTTTGTTCCTCTTTGATTCTCTGGGTAACCACAGCAAGCATTCAAGTTAGTGCTGAGCCTGGGAGCCTGGGGGTCCAGGGCAGGATATCCCAAGACTGTGCCCAGTCTCTGCTTTGCCACTTCTTATTGGCATGATCCCAGAGGGGTCCCTTCAATTTTCCAGGATGCCATGCACCTAAGAGATATAGATATACCCATCCTCTCTAGCTGGATCCAGACCCAAGTGCAAGCTCTGCCACTTGCCTGCTGTGTGTCTTGAGGTCAGTGTTCAGCTTCTCTAAGCTGTCAATTTACAAAATGGTTTATAGTGCTAATGACCTGACTGGTGTCTGTAAGTTGGAAATAAAATAGTGTTAAGATTGAGGATTCCAATAGCAAAGAAAGGTTTCTTCAGACACAAAGGTCATAGGTTCCATTTTCAACAAAGGCCTTTTGTTCGCAACAGATCATTCACTGGAAGGGAAGACGGATGGGTGAGGTGAGCTGGTGAGGGCTGGGAGAAGAGCACAGGTCACAGGTTCCAGTCAGACATCTCGAGGAGGGAGTCCCCACTCTGCTCCTCCCATGTGCCCTGGGTCCCCACTCCTGGCCTCTCTTTGGTCTCTGTCATCTTGTCTGAAAAGAAAAAAATGGGGATAATTGCACCCTCCTATAGCCTGCACCCTCCTATAGCCTGCTCCACTCTTCCAGACCAAAAAAAAAAAAAAAAAAAAGTTGGCTGGGCACTTGCTTTGTGCCAATCCATTCCCCAGACCTTGGAGATGGAGCATAAACAAACACACAGGGATCCTTGGCATTAACCTGGCGGAGACCCACATAGGCAAGTCAACAAATAAATAAACCATTGGGACAGAGAAATCAAAGCACAGAAAGTGGCAGCAGATGCCAGGGAGGGAACCAAAGCTGGCTAGGTGGCCCTGGAGACTGAATCCCTGGGGGAAGTCAAGAACTGGGCCCAGCTTACATAGAAAGGGAACTCACCCATCAGAGCAGGGCAGCTAGAAAGAGAGACTTAAGAGGAATGGCACCTTTCTAGAAGGCCCTGAGCCACCTCATCCTTGGGGGCAGGCACCAGGCTCCCATTTCCTCCACTGGAGACTGAGCACCAGTGCCTTGCCACCAGGCTGGAAGGCACATCAAGCCCATTTCCCAAGGGTTTCACAGGGTGCAAAGTGCTTGTCACCTAGTAAAGCTGGTATATATGTGTTGGGGGAGAGGGGAGAGAGTATTGTAGATGGGGGGCTGGATTCTTGCCTAAAAGGCTCAGAACACACTGGGAAGAGCCAAGACTGGGCCTGACTTGTTTTGTCCTGGAACTGTTGATCTCAGGGCTAAGAGTCTGTAAAAGGGAAGCATGCATATGGTCCTCATGGTGGAGAAAGGGTGGGGTGATCTCCCTAAGGGCTCCCCACGGTGGACAGTGCTACTTCCTGCCAGGCCATCCAACTCAGCAAACTATTATTCATAGGCTGAGCTTCAGCCCTAGGGAGATCTTAGAGCATGTGTAACTACCTGCTTGTTGCCCACTTAGGGAAGGGGAACATCACTTGTTGAATAAGAGCACATGCCCAGAGAGGTTAAGTGACTCACCCAAGGCCTATGCAAATACACAGCAGAGGCAGAGAACCTCCTCCACAAAGAAGGTTGATTTAAGAGTTCTGAAGAGGCTTCCTCCTGGGGCTGATGGAAATAGCATAATGTTATGCAAAGAGACTCTCATGCCTGAGGCTCTAAAATCCCATGTTCAATCCACCACATCACCATAAACCAGAGTTGAGCAGTGCTCTGGTAAAATGAGTAAATAAAAAGAGTAAAATGGGGGAGTCCGGTGGCTTAAGGGCACATGGTGCAAAGCGCAAGGACTGGGGTAAGGATCCCGATTCAAGCCTCTGGCTCCCCACCTGCAGGGGAGTCGCTTCACAGGCGGTGAAGCAGGTCTGAAGGTGTCTCTCTTTCTCTCCCCCTTTCTGTCTTCCCCTCCTCTCTCCATTTCTCTCTGTCCTATCTAACAACGACAACATCAATAATAACTACAACAATAAAAAGACAAGGGCAACAAAAGGAAAAATAAATAAAAATTTTTTTTAAAATTTTAAAAAGGGAGTTGGGCTGTAGTGCAGCGGGTTAAGCGCAGGTGGCGCAAAGCACAAGGACCAGCATAAGGATCCCGGTTCGAACCCCGGCTCCCCACCTGCAGGGGAGTCGCTTCACAGGCGGTGAAGCAGGTCTGCAGGTGTCTATCTTTCTCTCCTCCTCTCTGTCTTCCCCTCCTCTCTCCATTTCTCTCTGTCCTATCCAACAACTACGACAACAATAATAACTACAACAATAAAACAACAAGGGCAACAAAAGGGAATAAATAAATAAAATAAATATTTTAAAAAATTTAAAAAAATTTTTTAAAGAGTAAAATGAATAAATAAGAAGAAAACTTTCCTCTTAAAAAAAAAATGAGGGAGTCAGGCAGTAGCCCAGCAGGTTAAGTGCACATGGTGCGAAGCGCAAGGACCAACGTAAGAATCCAGGTTCCCCACCTGCAGGGGAGTCGCTTCACAGGCGGTGAAGCAGGTCTGCAGGTGTCTATCTTTCTCTCCCCCTCTCTGTCTTCCCCTCCTCTCTCCACTTCTCTCTGTCCTATCTAACAACATCAATAACAACAATTCTTCTTCTTCTTCTAGCGTTTGCCCTTCTTCCGTAGCCAGTCAACAGCGTCAGGTTGAAAGCTGTCAGGAGATGATTGTTGCTGGCTTTGAAAGTGACTGGGACCACAACAACAATAATAACTACAATAAAAAAGGGCAACAAAAGGTAAAATAAATCAATAAAATGGAGGAGGCCGGAAGAAAGGACACGCAGCCCAGTCCTCTGATCATGTCCAAAACCAAGGTGTATAGCTTGGCCCATCCTCCACAGGGAGGATCCTGTGAGTTTTCTCAACTCTCTCTCTCTCTCTCTCATTATCTATACAATAATTAATTAATTAATTAGCTTTTAAAAAGAAATCCCCCTATTCTTTATCCCTCTGAGAGTATGGCCCAAAAGTCTTTACGGGACGCAGAAGGTAGAAGGTCTGGATGTGGGCAAGTCAGCTCCTACCCCAGCCTGTCTCTTTTTGTCCTCGGGTAGGGCTCTGGAGAGGTGAGACTTTGGGACACATTGGTGAGGTTGTCTGCCCAGGGAAGTCAGGATGGAATCATAGTAGTGTCTGCAACTTGGTGGCTGAAAGGCAGTAAGATATAAAGGAGGGAAAATTGTTTAATAATAAGGAACCCCAAAAGTAGGAATAGAACAGATGAAATTAGGGATCTTTGCATGGGAAGAAACTAAAAAGTCCATTTTAGGTATATTCCAAAGGGCCCATGACTTTAGTAATTTTTGCCTGATAGCTAACATGCAGGTAAACTAAAAATTGTGTCTGGGAAGATGTTGTCAGAGTTTAGAATAGGGCTAGAAAGCAGGATTAGGGCAAGAGAGTAGCTTCTAAACATGAGAAAAGTATATATAACTATTATATATCTATTCCTATTTAGCACAGGAGCCTGTGTAACCTCTGCATCCCTGTCAATCTGAGCTCACAGTCCATGGTCACAGCTGGGAACATTCTAGGCCGCCCTCATTTCAGGACGTCTTCCTCGAATGGCAGAGTAGGTTGACCCAGCCTCCCTTCGGAGAATGGGGCAGTCCCTACCATTGTTGCTCTTCACTGAGGGCAAGGTCCTGGAGAAGCCCACAAGAGGGCTTATCATGATGTTCCTGATAGAAGTGACCAGGAGTGGTGGAGAAAGGGATCTATTACATAGAGGACCAGGCCCATCATATCTATGTGGTGATCTAAGACGTCCCTGACTAGAGCCCCTAATCAGAGCACAGCTCAACTATTGGTGGTGCCAGGAATCAAAACCACAACCTCTAGGTCCAGGTGGTGATGTGGCAGGTTGATCACATATATTATCATGTGTAAGGGACCCTGTTCAAGTCCCCAGTCCCTACCTGCAGGGGAGGAAATGTCACCAGCAGAAGAACAGTGCTGCAGGTATCTTTCTCTTTCCCTACTTCCTCCTTCCATTTTGGTTTCTCTCTCTAGCCAAAATAAATAAATGCATACATAAATAGACTATTCTGTAAAAGAAAGAAACGGGACCTCTTGCATGCAAGTCCTGTACATTAGCACTGTGATATTTCTCTGACCATTCAGAGTCTATCGTTACTGTCATTGTTGTTGTTATTGTTATATTTGAGAGGAGAAAATGGGGGGGCATCTCTCTGGCACATATGGTACTAGGAGTCAGACTGGAAACCTCAGACATGTAAACCCAGCATTCTGCTTATTATGCCATCTCCACAGCCACCCGATTATTTTTTATTTTATGTCATTATTTTTAAAGATTTTTAAAAATATTTATTTATTCCCTTTTGTTGTTGCCCTTGTTGTTTTTTATTGTTGTTGTTATTGATGTCATCGTTGTCAGATAGGACAGAGAGAAATGGAGAGAGGAGGGGAAGACAGAGGGGGAGAGAAAGATAGACACCTGTAGACCTGCTTCACCTCCTGTGAAGTGACTCCCCTGCAGGTGGGGAGCTGGGGGCTCAAACCGGGATCCTTACACCAGTCCTTGTGCTTTGTGCACATATTACAGTGCACAAGAACTCATGTTCAAGCCCCTGGTCCCGCCTGCAGGGGGAAAGCTTCATAAGTGGTGAAACAGGGCTGCCGGTGCCTCTCTATCTCCCCATCTCTCTCCCTCTCTGTCTCTGCCTCAGATCTCAATTTATCTCTATCTCTATCCAGTAATAAATAAATAAATAACACTAAAAAAAGAAAGAAAATGCTTTAAAAAATAAAGAGAGAGAGAGAAAAACTAAAGTGCACTAATTACCATGCATGAGATGCCCAACTCGGAGAAGGAAACTTCATGAGAGGTGAAGCAGTATAATAGGTGTCTCTCTCCTTCTCTCTCCTCCTCTGTCTCCTAGTTCCTCTATTTCTATCATAATAATATAATAATTAAAATTAAAAAGAAGGAAAATAATTAACCATTCTCCCAAATAGTTGCCTTCACAAATTTAACTCAAATTAGACAGAATCCTCTAACCAGCGGTACCATTCATTCATTCATTCGTTCATTCATTTGGCATTCTTTGCCTAAACCCTTGCCAGCCAAGGGCTGCACTTTAGGTCGTAAGTGAATAGATCAAATGCTGTCTAGCAGAAGGACCCATAGTTCTGGTAGAAGAAGGGTGTGGAGAATATTCCAGAAGACAGGTTTGACTAGCTCCTTCAAGGCTGCATTTCAGATTGAGTGCATGCCATGGTGTGACATGGCATTCCAGAAAGCTCCAGAGAGTCAGGCTGGCAGGACCCAGCCAGAGCCTGGCCTCTGCCACTTCCTTGCAGAGGCCACTGACACCTCCTGATAAAGTGTAATACATTCCTTCCTCCATTTACCTGGGTTGGCTCTCTAATTTGTGGGAGTCTTTATTAAAAACACACAGTCACTGCTCAGAAAAAAGGAGGTCATCCCCGCCCCATATACACACACACACTACCACCACCCTGAGCCCCCACTCTGGCTGGAATGTAGCCATCAAAATAAACATTAAATGCAAAATGCCAGAGCTGACTTATTACTTGTGAGGGTGCTGGGAGAGAAATTTATAGCAACATTACAGTGTTTGGTTAGAAATCTCTTAATGCACCCAAATGGGAAGGGGAGTGTGTTTTTTATTAAAATGTTACACTCTATAAATCCAGTCTGCAGGAAGGACACAGGTGGTGACCCAGGCACTCCGCTGAGGAAGCTGTCACTTCTATCTTTAGAGATTTCCTGTTCCCTAGCTGAAGAATGGCTTCTGCCTAGCCTGGGTCCCTCTCCTCCTCCCCTTCCAAAAGGAAGGAGAGAAGGAAGGAAGGAAGGAAGGAAGGAAGGAAGGAAGGAAGGAAGGAAGGAAGGAAGGAAGGGAGGGAGGGAGGGAGGGAGGGAGGAAGGATGGATGGATGGAAGGAAGGGGGGGAGGGAGGAAGGAAGGAAGGATGGAAGGAAGGGGAGGGAGGAAGGAAGGAAGGATGGAAGGAAGGAAGGAAGGAAGGAAGGAAGGAAGGAAGGAAGGAAGGAAGGAAGGAAAGGGGGAAGGGAGGGAGGGAGGAAGGAAGGAAGGAAGGAAGGGAGGGAGGAAGGACAATTGAATGAAAAAGGGGAGAGAGAGAGAGAGAGAGAGAGACCCTCACCAAAAGGAGAAGCCACAAAGGAATATGAAGATTTCTCTGAGACTCAGCCTCAGGACCTACCCCAAAGAGGCGATTTTCCTAAAAGATTCTAGGAGCAGACAAGCCCCTATTGGATCTTTATGAACTTTGACAGAATCAAGGTGAAATCTGCAGGTCCATGTTCACAGATTTAGATTCTGACATTTTTTTCTAAAGAAATATTTTTTAATATTTATTTATTTTCTTTTTGTTGCCCTTGTTTTTCTTATTGTTGTTGTTGTTGTTATTGATGTCGTCATTGATAGATAGGGCATAGAGAAATGGAGAGAGGAGGGGAAGACAGAGAGAGGGAGAGAAAGATAGACACCTGCAGACCTGCTTCACTGCTTGTGAAGCGACTCCCCTGCAACTGGGGAGCCAGGGGATTGAACCAGGATCCTTACTTGGGTCCTTGCACTTTGTGCCACATGCGCTTAACCTGCTGCGCTACCTGCCAACTCCCTGATGCTGCACTTTTCAAGGGCTTCTCTGTTAAAAAAAAAAAAAAAAAAAGACAACCTGGTTATTTCTCTAGTCCCTGCTTTGGAATGCCATTCCCCAAAAGGGTAGATGATATAACAGAGTCAGAATGGTGGGCTTAATTTCTCCTTTTAACCTGTGTGGGTGTATCCTTTAAAGCGACATAGCTCGCTTGGATAATGCGTTACCTTGTCCAGGTTTGAGCCAGGCTCCACTGCACTGCACTGTAGGAAGTTTCAGTGCTATGGTCTCTTTCTCTCCCTCTCTCTCTCCCCCTCCGTCTCAATATAAAAATAAAATAAACAAGAGGAGTGAGCTCTTTCCTCTGCAGCTACCTAACAGTAACATTAAGAGTTCTAGAGGTTAGGCAGTTGCACACCTGGTTGAACACACAAATTACTATGCACAAGGACCCAGCTTTAAGCCCCTAATCCCTACCTGCAGAGGGAAAGCTTCACAAGCAGTAGACCAGGCTGCAAGTGTTTCTATTTCTCTCTGCCTCTATCTCCCTTTCTCTCTGACTTTCTTTCTATATATCATAGTAGTGGCGGTGGAGTGCAGAGAAGGAAAAAAATTGTTACTGGGAGTGGTGGATTCCACTCCCATGTACCAAACCCCAGAGATCACCATGGTGGCAGAAAAAAAGAGAAAAAAAGTCCTTTGTGATGTTAACTCAGAGGTTCTGAACTTGAGCAGGAGATTAGAAGCCCCTTAAGTTGTGTGTGGAATTATATATGTGTGTCTATGTTGGGGGGGTGAATGATAGCTTCTCCCCCAAAAGAGATTGGCAGCAGTTAAGTGTCAACTTATTTTTAAGTTCTTTTTTCCAGAGCACTACTCAACGCTAGCTCATGGTGGTGCTGAGGCTTGAACCTGGGATCCTTGCTTCCTCAGGCATGAAAGACTTTTTACATAACCATTATGCTATCTCCCCAGGCCAGTAAATTAAGAATCTTGAGAGAATTCTAGCTTCTCCAGGTGAGCACTGCATCCAGCACCACGTGTGCTTATAAGAGACCAAAGAAATAGAGCCAGATAGTGGTGCACTTGGTTGAACACACATGTTACACTGTGCAAGGACCCAGGTTGAAGCTCCTGGTCCCCATCTGCAGTGGAAAAGCTTTGTGAGTAGTGATGCAGGCCTGCAAGTGTTTCTCTTTCTTTTTCCCTCTCTATCTCCCCCTTCCTCTCAATTTCTGGTTGTATCTATCCAACAAATAAATAAAGATAATAAAAAAAAAAAGTTTAGGGGGCCGGGCAGTAGGGCAGCAGGTTAAGCACAGGTGGCACAAAGCACAAGGACTGGTGTAAGGATCCTGGTTTGAGCCCCCAGCTCCTCAGCTGCGACGGGGTCACTTCACAAGTGATGAAGCAGGTCTGCAGGTGTCTATCTTTCTCTCCCCTTCTCTGTCTCCCCCTCCTTTCTCCATTTCTCTCTGCCCTATCCAACAACAATGACATAAATAACAACAACAACTCACCCTTTATTTATCTACTATTTATTTATTTATTGCCTCCAGGGTTATCGCTGGGGCTCGGTGCCTGCACCAGGAATCCACTGCTCCTACAGGATATTTTTTCTCTTTTGTTGCCCTTGTTGTCTTATAGTTGTTGTGGTTATTATTGAATAAAGCTGAGAATTCTTTTCCTGGGAATATGCAGAGGGGTGCTCTGGAGCTTTATTCAAATCATCCAAACAGTGACTCCCCCCACCAGCCCCCCCCCCAAAAAAAGTCTTAAAGCCACTGGTGTAAACATTTGTGTGAAATGATACAGACTTGTAGTCTGGAGAGTTCCCTTCTGCAGAGTGACACTTGTACCTACAGTTCTGCCCAGCAAAACCCTTCCCCTGGGCCCAGTGGTCCTGCTCCCAATTCATTCCCCTCCCATCATCCAGGCTACTGATCAAGCACCCCACCTCCCACCCAACCCACTTTCTTGTGCTCCCTAATCCTCTGAGACCAACTTCGCCAGTGACGCACATTTTTCCGTTTTGTTTTGTTTCGTTTCCTCCAGGGTTATTGCTGGGAATCCACTGCTCCTGGAGGCTATTTTTTCCCTTTTTGTTGCCCTTATTTATCATTGTTGTTCTTGTTGTTGCTGTCATTGTTGTTGGGTAGGACAGAGAGAAATCCAGAGAAGAGGGAAAGACAGGGGGAGAGAAAAATAAGACACCTGCAGACCTGCTTCACCCCTTGTGAGGCAACCCCCTGCAGGTGAGGAGCCGGGGGCGGGAACCAGGATCCTTAAGCAGGTCCTTGGGCTTTGCACCACGTGCGCTTAAACCTCTGGACTACTGCGCAACTACTCCCCGCCCTTTTTTTGTTGTTTGTTTGTTTGTTTGTTTGCTTTGTTTATTTAGGACAGAGAAATTGAGAGTACAGGGAGATAGAGGGAGAGAAAGATAGACAACAGCAGACCTGCTTCATCGCTAGTGAAGCAGACACCCTGCAGGTGGGGAGTAGGGGCTCAAACCTGGGTCGTTGAGCTTGGCAATATGTGTGCTTAGCTGGGTGCACCATGCCCAGCCCAGGAAAGTGAACTCTTCTGAAAAGCTTTGGAAAGATGAGTGAAAGGACATGGGGACCTGATGGCCAACACCAAAGTGGTTTGGGGACAGAGTTTTAAAAAAATAGAAAGGGGGATCCGGTGGTACGTGTACATGGTGCAAAGCCCAAGGATCGGCATAAGGATCCCAGTTCCAGCCCCGGCTCCCCAGCTACAGGGCGATCGATTCACAGGCGGTGAAGCAGGTCTGCAGGTGTCTATCTTTCTCTCCCCCTCTCTGTCTTCTTCTCCTCTCTCCATTTCTTTCTGTCCTATCCAACAGTGACATCAATAACAACAACAATAATAATAACCACAACAACAATAAAACAACAAGAGCAACAAAAGGGGGGGGGGGATGGCTTCCAGGAGCAGTGCATTCAAGATACAGGTGCGGAGATGCAGCAATAACCCTGGAGGCAAAAAATTAAAAAAGGGAGTTGGGCAGTAGCTCAGTGGTTTAAGCGCACATGGAGCAAAGCACAAGGACCGGGTTAAGGATCCCGGTTCTAGCCCCTGGCTCCCCACCTGTAGGAGAGTCTCTTCACAGGCTGTGAAGCAGACCTGCAGGTGTCTCTCTTTCTCTCCCCCTCTCTGTTTTCTCCTCCTCTCTCCATTTCTCTCTGTCCTATCTAACAAAGATGACATCAGTAGCAACAACAATAATAACTACAACAACAATAAAAAAGCAAGGGCAACAAAAGGGAAAATATATAAATATAATTTTTTTAAAAAAATAGGGGAAAGTAGTCATTTGGGGGGAGTGAATTAACCTGTTTTGCAACTAAACCAAGATGGTGGCTTCATAGCACCTATGAAACACCATTGAATTACTGACTTTCAAATGGTTGGCTTTACATTGTGCAAGTCTCTCCTTTAAAAAGGAGGGAGGTTGGGAGTCCGGCGGTAGCACATCGGGTTAAGCGCACATGACGCAAAGTGTGAGGATGGGTGTAAGGATCCCGGTTTGAGCCCCCGGCTCCCCACCTGCAGGGGAGTCGCTTCACCAGCAGTGAGGCGGGTCTTTCTTTGGTGTCTGTCTTTCTCTCCCCCTCTCTGTCTTCCCCTCCTCTCTCCATTTCTCTCTGTCCTATCCAACAATGATGACAACAACAACAATAACTATAATAAACAAGGGCAACAAAAGAGAATAAATAAATAAATAAATAAATATTTTTTTAAAAGGAGGTGGGGCTGGCAGTGGCATAACCAGTAAATTACACATGTAACCATATAGGAGGACCTGAGTTCAAGCCCCCGGTTCCTCAACTTTAGGAGGGAAGCCTCATAAGTGGTGGAGCAGGCTGCAGGTGTCTGTCTTTCTCCCTCCCCCTGTTTCTTCCCATCTCTATCACAATTTAAATTAATAATAAGAAAAGCAGTAATAATAGTGATGATGAGGGCACCATTGCTACAGTAGGTGCATCTTTAGCAACAGTTCATTTTGGCCCTCACTTCACCCCAGGAAGCTGAAACAGAGTCCTCCTGACAAAGTAGATTGACTGATAGATTGTTTTAAAAGTAGCAAAGCTCTGGAAAGTCCCTGTGCGTCACATATGGGGGTCCGAGGGTCCCAGCAAGGGTGATGAGACAACTGACCCCCAGGGTTCCCGGTGGGATGAGATGATGGATACTGGAGGTATGTAGTACCTTTGGGACCCTTCTCTCACCTGTCCCCCCCACCCACACACACAGATATCAAACCTTTCTCTGGCCACAAGAGGATTAGGAACTGGAGTTAAGGAACCACCTGCTCCTGTGACCCTTGTTATCCCAACCTCCCTGAGAGATAGAAATGATACCCACCACTGCTCAGAGAGGGACACTAAGGCCCACAGAGCAGTGACCTGCCCAAGACAGCAGCTCCTGGATGGGTCTCCACTCTGACTGGTTATGTTGCTGGCCTGTTGTCAACCAGCCTTGGAAAAAGCTCCAACCCAGCCTGCAAATGAGTTCCACTTAAGGAGATCAGCTAAGAATTCCCTTGTACCCAAACACTCCTGAAACTCAAGGAGAACCTGCCTGGGGTAAGGGAGTCTGTGTCCATAAAAATGCATTGGCCTGGGGGTCAGAGTTGGGTCCACCACCAGCCCTAGAGGGATCTCATGTCCCTGCATGCTTGGGGGCAGCTGGCCTTCTGTGGAGGGTAGAGCTCGGTCCTACCTCCTGCTGAGGGCCCTAAGGCTGCACTCCAGAAACACAGGGACCCCAGTTCTCAGAAAAACTCCCTGGGGCTGTACCTGGGTCTCCAAGTGATGAACATGATGGTTTCTTCTATCTCATGAACTGCATCTTTGGTTTTCCTGAACAAAGCACCAGGATCTGGGACCTAATTTTCCTTTAAGATTTGGGTGTGTTCCCAGAGCCCCACCCCACTAGGGAAAGAGACAGGTTGGGAGTATGGACCAACCTGTCAATGCTCATGTTCAGTGGGGAAGCAATTATAGAAACCAAACCTTCCACCTTCTGCATCCCACTATGACCCTGGGTCCATACTCCAGAGGGATAAAGACTAGGAAAGCTATCTGGGGAGGGAAGGGGATGGGATATGGAGTTCTGGTGGTAGGAATTGTGTGGAGTTGTACCCCTCTTATCTTATGGTTTTTGTCAGTATTCCCTTTTTATAAACAATTTTTTTTTTAAAAAAATTGGGTGCAGAACCTCAAAACTGTACTGTGCTTGGGACCTGAGCCTCAGCTCTTCTCCTGCCCTTCCTATGTCCCACTCCTTGTCTGAGAGGTCAGTCAGAAGAAAGGTGCCTTTGGTTTACCTGGAGCTGTGCATCCTGGGCCACTGGCACCTCTGGGCAATGTGGCCAGGCCGCTAAGGCCCCAGGGAGAGCAGAACCTTCCATGGGAGGGAGGTCAAGGGCAAGCACACTCAGTACTAGCAGTGACACAGACCTGATGGGAAAGCTGGTGAGAACCGGAGGTGATGGAAACATAATCACCACCACGACTGACTGAGCACCTACTATGTGTCAGGCAGTGCTGTGCTGAGAATCCTTCACAACTATCTCTCCTCTTGTCTCTAGAAACTGAAATCACTCAAGTACTTCTCTCTGGAATTCCCCTGGGCCTGCCCCCCCTTACCCCTCCTTTTCTTTGCCCTCTCCTCCCCTCCCTCCTCCTTGTCAATCACAAGCCTTGGGATTATGCAGATCAGAATATGTGCCCAGCTGGAGACCTCCCAGTGGGTATCTTTGTCCCTGTGGCAGGCAGTGGGTCTAGGGGAGGGGGTGCAGGCAGAGGGTGCCAATGTCAGCCTCTCCCCACCAGCACCTTTGAGGTCCCAGCACTGACTGCCTCAGGAACAAGGATACCCAGCAGGATTGGGAGCTGTGGATCCCTATATTGGAAGGGTGCCCTGAACTCTTGCTCTCAGTGAGACTTTGTGCAAGGCATCACTTTGGGGGGCTTCTGTCTCCCCCTCCAATTTTCACAATGGTGGTGGTGCTTAAATGGTCAAGTGGGTAGAGCAAGGAAAAGAGGGCTGATGGGCAAGGATCCTGCTCCCCTAAGCACCCACTGGCACACAAACCAGACTCTCCATGTCCTGTCCACTACCTCCCTCCACTTGACACTGAAGGGGAGGATCATGGGAGTAAGGAATTTCTCTAGCATTGTCTTTCCAAAGTCCCTACCCAGGAGCACTTGTGGTCAGAAGGAGAAGGGACTTCCTAGCAGTTAAAGAAAGAACCAACTGGTGTTTCTGGATTGGGGAGAATTTATTGTTTTTGTTATTTTTTTTTCTTTTTGCCTTCAGGGTTATCGCTTTGGCTCAGTGCCTGCACTATGAATCCACTGCTCCTGGAAGCCATTTATTTTCCCATTCTGTTGAGTTTGTTGTTGTTATTGTTGCCACTGCTATTGTTGTTGTCTGTCTACTTTCTCCCTATTAGGGTAAATTAATCTGCAGGGCTGTCTCTTTAATATAATGTACAATTAATCTGGGAAAAAGGGGGGAGGTAATCTGCTGGGAGTGGTGGACAGGCAAAGAAAGCCCTGGTAGACAAAATAACACAAGGACGGGGGTAAAGATCCCAGTTAAAGCCCTTCGCTCCCCACCTGCAGAAGAGTCGTTTCACAACTGGTGAAGCGGGTCTGCAGGTGTCTCTCCCCCTCCCCCATCTTCCCCTCCTCTCTCCATTTCTCTATCCTATCAACAACAATGACATCAATAACAACAACAATAATAACTACAACAATAAAACAAAAAGGGCAACAGAAGGGAATGAATAAATAAATAAATAAATAAATGTTAAAAAATAAAAATAAAAAAAGAAAGTCCCCTATGATAGTGGTCTCTTTTAGTCTTGGCAGCAAGCCCATAATGGAGGTGCAGTTATGAACCCCACTTTGCAGAAGAGGGAACTAAAGGCCCACATAGCATAGTCCCAATCTGGACAAACTTGAGTAGAGAGCTTGACTTCTAACAGAATTACTATGATAGCATTTTGTTGCCTCCTCTTCCTCCACCTTCTCCAGCCCCAGGTGTCACCCCAATGACCCCCCACTTGAGACTTTCAGCCCCATCCTAGTCCCTGAGAACCCCAGAAGCTCTCCCCCTCACCACCACCGCTGTTCAAGAGGAGCACACTCCACGTGGTGCAGGGAGGGGGGAGGAAGGGAGCGCTGGAATCAGAGTTCACACAGCTGCCAAACTCTTGGTGCTGGGGGGCGGGGCTCATGGACAAATGAAGCCTTAGAGAAGAAGGACTGTGACCCTAGAAGTTGGAGGGGAGGAGAAAGGGAAATTGTGGGTCACATACACACCAGGCTGAGAGTGTGTGAATGTGCAGATAGACTGGGAGGGAGGGTTCAGGAGAGAAGAAGAGTATGGGGTGAGGGGGTCCGGAGTGCCCAGCTAGAGATCAGGAAGCCTGCCCCTCCCCCTCTCCCTCCTCCAGCCCAGTTTTCTACAGGGGTGGAAGAAAGGAAGAGAGAGAGAGAGAAAAAGAGAGAGAGAGAGAGAAAGAGAGAGAGATTTTCACTCGGCTTTCCATGAAAGAGGCTACAGAGAGGGAATAGGGAAGCATGCTCATCTAGGGGAACAGAGAAGATTTGGGGAGACCTTTGTTTTGATCCAATGGACCACTCTGCTCTGCCCAGACCAGTAGAACTTCGTCTTGCGGGGAGAGGAATTCAGGGCCTTTTGAGACTCCTTTGAAAGTGCTAACCCCAGAAGCCTGCAAAAGTAGACACCCAGAGTGAGAGCGCCCAAGGTACCATTCTAGTCCTGAACACCCCACTTCTCCATTAAAGAAGCCCCTATCTCCTTCATGCCCTCAAGGTACCCAGGACACCAGAACAAGTGAGATGCATATTGGGCTACCCTTCCCCGGGCCCCAACAGCTCTCTTACAGTCACTTCTCTAGACATGAGAGGCCCCATTTGGGTAAAGAATGGACAGGGGAGCAGAGACAGGCAGGGGCTTCAGTCCAAACACCTGGCTGAACTTGGTGTTATATCTCTAGATATGAATAATCCGAACTCTCCTGGCTGGGACCAAGGGGTACGCAGGATTGGGCCCCACTGAAAGGCTTCTGGTGCCAGTAGCTGGTTTTACCACGGGGCTCAGCCGACCCCAGCCAACCTAACCAACCTCCGAGCTCTCCGCATTCTGCACTCCGGCCTCGCCCTTGCAAGGGGGGTGCAGCGACCAGGTTTCATCCTCCTGGCCTGCGCCTTTAGAAGGAACCCCAGCCTGTACAATAGAAGCACCCAGCACCCCGAGAACTGGAAGGGAGACCTCACAGAGCATCCGGGGTGGGGTACATGGTGTGGTCCTAGCTGTGGGAGCCTAGACGCACAATAATCCCCAGCTCCCATCCCTCCCTCCCACTTAGCGCTTCCTTCTCTGCTGCGCTAGACCTAGGTGTGCCGAGAGAACATTCTAGTTGCTCAAGTTGTTTTTTTTTCCCCAGAGCATTGCTCAGCTCCAGCTTAGGGACCGAACCTGGGACCTTTTGGTGCCTCTGGCATGAGAATCTGTCTCTCCAGCCCACAAGAACAATCTAGAAAGTGCTCTCTTCCTCTTTAATGAAGGTGTGTCTCTAAATGCAGGCAAGATTCCTTTAAAACAAAGGGGGGGGAAGATTTATGTATTTAGCAAGGAGAAAGAGAGAGAGAGAGAGAGAGAGAGAAAGAGAGAGAGAGAGAGAGAAAGAGAAAGAGAGAGAGAGAGAGAGAGAGAGAGCAGAAGAAGAGGGAGAGGAGGAGAAGAGGAGGAAGAAGAGGAGAAGAAAGTCATTACCTTGGTACATGTGAAGCCACCATTGAGAAAAATGCCAAGCACCTAAATCCGGGTAGAGGCCCGGATGTAAGTGGGGACCGCGGTCCAGGTAAAGGGTGGACAGCCCCCCCACCCCCGCCGCGAGCACCGGCTCTGAGCCCGCCGGCAACACCGGGGAGGCCCGAGGCCCCAGCGCCCAGGGAACCGCCGGAGGCGCTGTGCGTCCGACCTCGCTCCACAGACAGGGGGCGCCGGTGACCCGAGGGCAGCTCGCCCCGCAGAGCGCACAGACCCGGCGTCCCGGGGCAGAGGGTGGGGGGCTGGACAGTGTTGGGCCGCTGAATGTTGGATGTAAAAAGCTGGGGTTTGGCGTGGCTCGATCTCGGCGCCCGAGGGTGGACACAGTGAGTCCTTGAGTGTGTCCAGGCCTGCCCAGAGCTCCAGGTCCCCAGCCGGACTCAGAAATGGAAACTTCTCTGTGCACGCCCCACAGGCCCCGTGAGGCCAGGAACCAAGCCCATCCTTCCAGAGAGAAGTCAGAGAGTCTGTTGATCAGGTCCAGAGCACGAGCTGTGAGATTGGACCACCTGAGTTCGAATCCTTCTTGATATACAACCTGAAGCCATCTCTTCACTTCTCTGTGCTTTAGGGTGTTTATTTGTTTCTGTCATTGTAACCCGAGAACAGAAGAACTACCATCAGGCTGTTGTGAGGGCTGCAAAGATACCATTGTGCAAACAAAGAAAAGAAGAAAAGAAAAGAAAAGAAAAGAACATTGCCAAGATTATGTTGATGTTCCTGGAGCGTTAGGCGGTCACCCCTCCCCCCATTTTATTGGACAGGACAGAGAGAAATTAAGAGGGGAGAGGGAGATAGATAGGAAGAGAGAAAGTTAGACACTTGCAGAGACCTGCTTCACCCTTTGTGAAGTGACCCCCGCCACCCCAGCAGGCTCTAACAGAGATCCTTTCACTTTGTACTATATGTTCTTAGCCTGGCCCACCACTGCTCAACACCCCCAAATATTCTTTAGCTATAACCTTCTGAACATTCTCTGTTGCCATCTGCCTCTTGCAGATTGTTATTTCATATATATAACTCATATATGTATATATAAATACATATGATTCACTCATATATACTATATATATATCTATATGATACTTTATATATGATAGGACAGAGAGAAATTGAGGGGAGGTGGAGAGATACCTGCAGCCCTGCTTCACCACTCATGAAGCTCCCGCCCTGCAGGTAGGGACTGGGGACTTTGAACCCTGATCCTTGTGTGCATCCAAAATCCAACTGGGTACACCTTTACCAGGCCCCACAGGGTGTCATTTCCAAGCCAAGTAGTATCCAAGGACTGAGGTGGGGATGGGCCCAGGCTGCTCACACCAGAAGCTCACTCTAGGGGCTATGGACTGAGGTCATCTGCAGCATAGTGGGTTAGCCCCCCTGGTGCTGGAAGAACAAATCCAGACAGTATCACTGTCCAACTTGGGCAGAACCTCAGCGGGAGGAAGGGTACACAGAGGAGAGAGGAGAGCCGACCCAAGGGGACATCTTAGTGTCTGTCTTTCCCTTGGCATGGGAAAAGTGTTTGCTATGCCTCCTCATCCCAGCCAGCTTAGTCCCCATCCTTGGCCTCAAGGGCTCCAGTCTGGAGCCACAGGAACTGGGCATCTGCCCTCCACACCCGAGCCAATGCTCCCCACTAATCACATGCGCACTCCTTTAAGGATTTGTTCCCTCATTCACCCAACAGATGTTTACTGAGTCTTGCCATATGCTAATGACTGTGCTTCCTCTGGGGAGGCTATAGAGAGAGGTCCAGAAGATCAGGCAGTGGGAGAGAAAGGTGTCAGGTCAGCACACTGCTGAGGAGCACTGTAGCGCAATGGTTAGGGTGGTGAAGGCAGCCTCCCAGAGTAGGCTGAGAACATCCCTCTCCCTGGGCTGTGTGCTGAGTGTCAAGGAAAGGAGAAGCTGATTTCCTGAGAACTAGGACTTGAAAGAAAGGGAGGAGAGAAGGGGGCAGCTTACGCCTACCCCACCCCCAGGGTGAAGGTGTTAGCCCTGAAGCAGGGGGACTTCACCTACCCCAACAGGTAGGCAATGAAACAAAATCCAGTGGAGGGGTGCTTTGGATAGGATGAAATAACATGCTGGATAGCAGAGATCTAGGGTAGAACCAAGCTTTGGTGGCCTCTGCCTTACAGCTGGGACTGGGTAGGAATGATTCGACTTTCCTAGATGGGTGGGTAGATGGGTGGCAGCAGATGGGATGAAGCATTGGAGAGCAAGTGATGGAACATGCAGAGAAAAAAAATCAATTATACTTACTAGCACGCGCGCGCACACACACACACACACACACACACACACACACAGATACACCTGCATTCAAAAGGTTTTAGGAGTGGAGATTTGGTGGTTAATGACACACCCAGAATGTCCTCAAATGGTCACAGGTAATCCCTCACTTGAGGACACACTTTGGAGTCTGTCCCTGTGGTAAAAGGTAGAAAGGCAGAAGTTCTCGTGTTAGTTGTAAGGAAGAATGACCTCAACACACCAGGACAGAGTCCAGTTGAGGTCTTCTAATGCAGAGCCAGAATGCTCAGGATCCAAACCCCCTCCCAGGTGGCCAGGAAAAGGTTGGATAAAGAGGCAATAATTGGGCCAGGTGGTGGCACACCTAGTTAAGCATGCATGATACAAAGCCCGAGGACCCAAGTTCTAGCCCCTGCTCCCCACCTGCATGGGGAAAGCTTCATGAGTAGTGAAGCAGTGTTGCAGGAGTCTGTCTGTCTCCTCTATCATCCTCTTCTCTTCTTCTCAATTTCTGGATATCTCTATCTAATAAATAAATATATATATATATAATATTTTTTAAAAGAGGCATTAATTAACAGCTGAGTGGTGGCACATACATTATAGTGTGTATAGATTCAGTTCAAGATTACATTCCCCACCAGCGGGGGGGGGGGGGGGTCTTCATGAGTGGTGAAACAGTGCTGCAGGTCTCTCTCTCCCCCCCTTCCCTCTCAATTTCTGTCGCTATCCAAAATAATTGTTTAAATACTTTTTAAAAGAGGTACCAATTAAGCAGCCAATAAAAAAATCACAGGGTGAGTAGGTGGGAAGACTTGACCCACAAAGATTTTTTTTTCTTCACCAAACATGGAAGTCAGTGAGAATTTGGTACCCTCTCAGCAATCCTCCTTCCTCACACCCCATCCTCTAAGCATTGCTTTTCTCACTGTCTTTCTCTTGAGTCAAGGTCAGGAATCTGAAGGGCAGGGAGACCTAGAGAGGTTGTGGGCACCATCTGGGTGCTAGTAGCCAGACCCTGGGCACACAGGAAAAGGCACAGCAGTAGCCTGTTAGCTTAGCAAGAGCCTCCTTGGCAAAAATGTTCCACTGAGCCCCTGGACCCCATGCATTCCCATTCATTTCTTCCACACACTTTCTGAACACTTACATTTGTGCCAAGCCCTGTGGTAAACAAGACAGGCCAGGGCCCAGCTCTGAGGGAACTCACTGTTCTCTCTCTCATGAAGCCCAGGAGAGGCCAGCAAGCTCTTAAAATTTCTCCTTTGAGTCATTGGAAGGGGGCCTGAGAGGAGCCATCATTTCTCCTTGGAGAGAGAGGAAACCAAAGGTGCTTGTACCCTGCTGTGCAGTAGAAGGAGTTCAGTATTCTCAACCACCAATATTTGGGGGGCTCTAAGTGCAGCTGCCTTGGGGGCACCCTCCCATGGCCCCAGGCTGAAATGGCCTCTGACCTTGGCCTTCAAACAACCCAGTTCTAGGACAGGAATGCAAAAAAGGGGCAGACCAAACAGAGAGGTGAAGGAGGTACTCCCCTTCCCCTCCTTTTTTTTAGCAGAGAGGAGATGAGTGGGGATCCCAGGTAAAGGGAACCCCCTAGGCTGTGCAGCTCATGAAGAACCTGGCAGGTTCTGAAAACTGAAAGCAGCTTCCCAGGGCAAGTGTGTTAGGAAGGGCTTCCGGCTCTGTTTGTTCCAGGTACACACTTCCGTTGGCTTCTCTGAGCTTCAGTCTGCCCATCTTCTAAATGGGTATGATCAACCCTGCCTGAGGATTGCTAGGTGTCCCCAGGGGCCGGGTGACCGGTGGGTGACTTGTGGTGGCACAATTTGTGGCACTGCCAGAGCTCAGTATGACCTTCTCACATGGCTTGGGGGAGAGGTTTGCCCCAAGGCCTGGCCCAGGAAGGAGGAATATCTTTATTAAAGAACACTTCAAGGTAAGCCTGGATGGAAACCAGATGTGGGCTCCCCTGACCCAGGGCTGAGCAGACATATCGATGGATGAAGTCAGTGGGGCTGAGATTACAATGTGTATAATAATGGGTTATTTTTGTTTGTTTGTTTGTAGGAGACCTTCCCTGCAGAAAATTGACTTCTGATCCACAATTGCCTGTCCAGGTGTTCAGAACCCTCTCTCTGCCCCATCCCAGCCTGCCAGGAGGTGCGTCCTGATTCAGGTTATTTCCCCTGACCTTTGGCAAGAGAGCGGCTCCAACCACTGTCCTTCAAACCGTGTCTTCCACAGTGAACCCTCTACTCCTTGCCAGGTCTGTGTGGAGCCAGCCCAGACCTGGGTTCCAGGGCAGCCAGGGCTTCTTCCCAGCGGGGTGGCGGCACGTTGCTGAGCCTGGCTTTACTGGCTGCGGTTTTTCGCCTCTTTGCGTTAGTGGGGCACCGTGGGTGTCTAGCGGCATGGAAAGGCCTGGGTGCAGCCATCTATGCTCTGTACCCCGTTACTGTGGCTAGGTTCTGGGGTACCTAGCGGGCCTCTGAGAGGAAAATGCCAGCTATTCGTTTTATAGTCGGGGACACTAAGGCCACGGGCAGAGGAGACCGGGGCAGCCTGGACCTCCAGTGAGCTGGAGACTTGCGGCGGTGACAGGCGGGTCAGCGGGCCTCGAATTCGCAACAAACCAGAACTGGGCGCCCCCCCCCCAAGGAAGGGGGCAGTCCCGCAGCGCCCCAGTCAAGGGCACCCAGCAAGCACCTTTCCAGGAGAGGTAAATAGTTAAGGTGCTGCGGAGTGGCCAGGCCCAGGCGGCTGTGGCGCTAGTGTTAATTTCCTGCAGGGACCGAGATCGCGGCGCGGGGGCAAGGGGGACAGGCCCCAGTGGGAAGGCCCCTGGTGCGCTGCCAAACTGTCCCGGAAGTGTCCGAATGGCTCCCCTGCACCCCAGGCCAGCGGCCCATCAGATTCCAAATGTCAAAACCTGTTAGTTTTTTTTTTTTTTTCCTCCCTCACTTCTTTTTAAATCTGTCACTAAAGTTTCGTTCGGCTTCTCTCCCCTAAGTCAAAGCTCGGACCCACAAATTCTCAGCCTAGCCCCCACCCCTCGCGGCCCCGGAGCCCTAGGGAATTCGGGGGGGGGGGTGTACGGGCTCATTCCCCACCCCCCATCGGAAAGACCTCCGGGCGCCTCCTGCTTGAATCCCCCAGCGAGGGAGCGAGTTCGTAGCATCTTCTTAAGAAAGAGGGTAGGAGGGGCCAAGACGGTTGGAAGATAGAGGAGGAGGAGTGGAGAAGGAAGGAGCGAGCCAGAGTGTGGGGAGCTGGGGGTGAGGGGAAGAAAAGTCACTCTCGCTGTCTCCCTCTCTTTTTCCGCTTCAGTGAGGGCTTCGGAGACCTGGTCAACTTCCCGAACCATCTGAACTCCTTTTCTTTTCTTTTCTCTTTATTTTCTTTCTTTCTTTCTTTCTCTCTCTCTCTCTCTCTCTCTCTCTCTCTCTTTTCTGCTCTCGGTTCTTGCTCTGAGTCAGCTGTGAGAAAGAAGAGAGAGAGAAGACAGAAGAGAGACAGGAGAGAGGAACGCGAGAGGAGGGGAGAGTGTGTGTGTTAGAGGAGGGAGGGAGAGGAGAGAGAGGAGACAGTGAAAAAAGGGAGAGGGAGAGAGGGAGAGGGAGGGAGGAAGAGGGAGACAGAGAGAGAGGGAGAGAAGGAGGAGGAGGAGGAGGAGGAGGAGGAGGAGGAGGAGGAGGAGGAGGAGGAGGAGGAGGAGAGCGAGCAAGCCGGCTTGGGGGCGCAGTCACCGTCTCCCGGTGTCTGGGATCTGGGCCCGGCGCGGTGGGTTCCCCGCGCTCCTGCTGTGCCCCGGCCCTCAGCCCGCCGCCGGAGCCCGCCCGGCATGAATGCGGAGACCTGCGTCTCCTTCTGCGAGTCCCCGGCGGCCGCGATGGACGCCTACTACAGCCCGGTGTCGCAGAGCCGCGAGGGCTCGTCCCCTTTCCGTGCGTACCCGGGCGGAGACAAGTTCGGCGCAGCTTTCCTGGCGGGCACCACGGCCGCCAAGGGCCAGGGGTTCGGGGACGCCAAGGGCCGGGCCCGCTACGGCGCGGAGCAGCAGGACCTGGCGGCGCCCCTGGACGGCGGGCCCGGGGCGCGGGGCTCCTTCGGCAAGTTCCCGCCGCCGCCCCCTGCCCCCCAGCCCCCAGCCCCGCAGCCTGCCCCTCAGCCCGCCTCGCAGGCGCACCTCTACCTGCAGCGGGGCGCCTGCAAGACGCCCCCGGCCGGCGGCCTCAAACTCTCGGAAGGCAGCGGCGGCCACAACGCGGCCCTGCAAGTCCCCTGCTACGGTGAGTGCACGTGCGGGGCCCTCGGGGCTGGGGGCCCTGCACCCCCAAATCCGCCCTACGCGCGAGAAGGCTGGAAAGGGCAGGGTGGGAAATCGAGGATCGGACCCGCTGCTGCGACTGACCCGGGGGTCCGTCCCGCGCCCCTGGGCTGAAGCGCGGAACGTGGGGCTCTCACACTCTCTCGCTAGCTGGTCTCTCCGCCCCCGACAAGATTCCCCCCCCCCCCCCCCCGACAATTAGCTTGGAAAAGAGTGTCGGCTCGGCTGGGGCGATGCGCACAGGCTCTAGGCTGAGCGAGGTCCCTGCGTTGCGCAGGGGCGCACGGCTAGGGCGCCAGGGCAGGGAAACTTTGATCGCCTTGGCTAGGAGGCGCCGCAGGTGGGAGCGCCGCAGGTGTGGTGCCCTGAGCGCACCCGCTAAGCCAAGGGGCTGAGGCGCCCCACGGGGACCGCTTCCCGTCACCTCGGGCCGCGGAAGAGCCGAGTACTCGGGGCCCAGAGCTCGGCTGGCCTTGGGGAGCAGCCGCCCCGAGTTCCCGGGAGGGTCTCTAGTCAGTCCCCTAGGCTTCAGAACAAAGGTTTCCGATGGACCCTGGCAGCCAGGCAGGAGTTGTTGTGGGAAGTGGGAAGGTTCTGGGTCCTGATCTGGGCCCACAGTGAACCCGAGGCCTAAATGACCTCCAAGCCCCCTTGAACGTGGCGGCAGGCCTGGGCCTGACTCGAGCAATGGGCCCGGAGAGTCTCAAGGGCGGCCTGAGCACAGAGCGCCTGGGAGCCAAGGCCTTGCAGTCCACAGAGCCTGACCAGTCCGAAACCTGCCAGGACAGAAATCCAGGAGGCAAGGAGAGATCGCCCCTAGGCTAGTCCACCATTGAGGACTTGGCCTTCAGGCAGGGGCCCTAGAGAGGGGTGGGTGGGTCTGGGGAGAGAGGTCTGGTGCTGCCTTAGCAGTGACTTTGGTTGCACCCACCTAGTGGGATGAGAGTCCCCAGGACTGGGGGCAGCAATGGGACCTCTTGAGGCCTGGGTGGCTCAATTCTTTAGCAGAATACCCCAAGATAAGCACTTTCTCACACTCCAGCCGGCTCAGAAGCAGTTCCAGTTCGTAGGTACGTCCTGAAAAGCACAAACACACATCTGCCTGCCTTTGTCTACACTGGCAATCTACATACACACACAAGTTCTTCTTCATGAACCAACAAGGTTAAGGTACCCGTGGTTGTCACTGTGGGCCTGGGGTGGGGTCTAACACAGCCACACTTTTATGCCCTGGAGCCCAGGCTGTGGGGGCAGATTGAGACAGATCCCAGGGGCATTCTTCTGCTCCCTCAACTTCCCTCTCTCCCTCTCCCTGTACAGACACACTCATGCAGGTGCTCCTTCCTGGAGGACTTCTGGAAGACTTCCTGGAGGGCTGGCCATGGGCCAGCTTGGGGCTCAAACTTCTTCCTCATCCCTGTCACTGGGGACTACTATGTGGGAGGACATAATGGAGCTGGAGTTCCATTGTGCAACCTGGGACTCTGGCCTTTCCACTCCCACAGTGCTGGTTTTTTGTACTTGAAGGAAATTACCATTGAGGCTTGTGAAGAGGCCAAGATGTTGGGCAACCAAAGACCCCAAGTGGCTTCCAAGTTCTTGTCTAGGGGATGCTGACAGGCCCAGAAGGAAAGGGGCTGGCCCCCCACCTGCAGCAGTCTGGGGAAGAGGGGAAAGGCAGGCTGCTTGCGGTCAGACTGTCCCAGTCCGCACAGTGACCTGAAAGCAAAGGGTATTTCTAAACCCTGTTCTGGCATCTGTATGGCAGGCTGATATCAGTGAGGTCTCATGGGAGGGATGAATGTCACCCAGGGGCATGACACCCTCCACCCGTGTTTCTGCCATTCCCTCCCCCCTTTTTAATTTTTTTTTTTAATTTTTTTTTTTTTTTGCTGTTAGAACTGGTAAGCACTCAACTCTGAGGATCAGGTAGACCTGGGCTGAGCTGTGAGTTGCAAATTGGTACAGAGGGCAGCCAAGAATGAGGGACAGAACCCCATTCTCTCAAGAGGCACACTATGCTGGGGTGAAGCCACAAACAGCAAACAGCTCTATCTGTTGTCTCCCTCTGTGTGGTGACGGAGTTTCCCTGGCCAGAAGGGAGATCTGGGCTCTGGCTGAAAAGAGATTAGGCACATTTAGACTCATAATGGGGAAACTGAGGTAGGGCTCTGTCCTTTACAGGGGCATCTGTCTTCTGCGAATCAACTATTGGGGGGGCAATATGTAGGGAAACTGAGGCAGACACGGTTCGCTCCCACACTTGTGAGAATGTATATGCAAAATGGGTGAGATGGGGCCCATGGGGAAAGAAAGCCTGGCTTGGCCTGCGTCAGAACTTCCTTCCCAGTTCCCTGGGTCCCCAGGCAGAAGCTGATTCTCCTATCTGCGCTGCTCTTCTGAGCCAGAAAGTGAGGAAGCCTTTCTAGAGTTGTGGGCAGAGGAGGTGAGAGAAACCCCCAGACTGCAGGAGCCTATGTCCTCTTCACAGCTTCTGTTTTCCCCAATAGCAGTAAAGAGAGGCTCCTGACCAGCCCCGTGTTCTTCCACAAGAACCAAGAACCCTGTGTTCTCCCCGCTGCAACCCCTTCCCCTCCAGGCTCTGGGACCTCCCTCCGTCCTTCCTTCCTGAGTCCCTGCCTGCCCTGGTTCAGCCCTAGGCCTCAGGGACTGCAGCGGGCTGAGCCTGTTCTCTATGGAGGTGGGACCCCAAAACCCCAGTTCCTTAAGCCACCTGGCATCATCAGGCCTGGACCCCAGCTCCCCAGGACACTTGGGGGAGCAACCCTGCTCCCTCGTCTTTCACTTTCGATTCGGTGCATGCAGGTTTTCCTTTTAAAAATAAATTTTTTTTTTCCTAGCTTGAATCCATTGCTACCTTCCTAAGTCTGGGGACCCAGGGTCCATGCCAGAGATCCCTGGGGCACAGCCGTGGGGCTAGTTCTGGTGTGAAGAACTGGGCACAGTGTTCCACTGTTGGCATCTGTATTACATGGTCCACACAGTGAATGTTTAAACTCCTCCTGGGTCATACTTGAATTGAGCTAAAAGTGGGAATGTGTTTTTGTGTGAAGGATACCCCCAAAAGAGAGTGAATGGAGACATCAGAGTCAGTAGGTGATGGTGGGTTGATGGAGAAGAAAACTGGGGGCTTGGGAGTTGTAACATCACCAGGGGTCAGTTTTGTAGGAGGCAAGTGGTGTGTATGTGGGGGGAAGAGAAAGATTCTTTTAATTTTTTTTCTGACTCTGTTAATTTCCATAGTTGCCAGCCTGGCGGAACAGTCCAGCCCTAAATGCTAGCGTTCTTAACCAGACAAGCAGAAGGCCAGAGTTAAAGGTCTAGTCTTATTCTAAACCAATGGTTCTCTTTATAGCAATCCATATACATCACCATGCATGACTCAGTGGGAAGTTGGGAAAATCATTAGGCATGTGTATACTGGCATAACTAATACCCGGGTCAAGATTCCAAGTCTTTGCCTGTTGTATACGTACAAGAAGACTTTTTTTTGGTAGATTGTTTTAAGAAATTTTTAGAAAAGACTTTGGAGAAGGGGAGGAGGAGCTGGCATCTTGTTCCCAATGATGATGTTTGTTGAGTAGGGTGACCTTGTACACATTCTTGGGGTTCCACCTCAAGAGGTTTGTAACAGCCATTGTGGGGGGATGGGGTAGAGGCTATGTATTTCCCAGTTGCTGGAATCCTAAGCCTAGTAGGAAAGCAACACCCATATAACTTTGAAGTGAAGGCTGATGTAGGCATCCGTTTGGGGACATCGGGATGTCTGTTTGGGACGCTTTCACCCCGTCCCTCAGTGCTGAACACCTTTGTTTGGGTGACACATGCAAATATGAAATGAGAATACAGCGGCAGTGGTGAGGACTAGAAGCTGGTGAGGACTAGAAGCTCTTTAGTCTGGGGTTTGAGCTTCTCCGATGATCCCCAGAGTGAATGACCAGGAACTCTAGCCACTCGGAAAGCTCTGGAAGGGTTATCAGGAAGCCAAGTGTCTTCCTCTATAGAGAAAGTCGTGGGGGTGGGAGTGAGGGTGGGGGTTTCAAGAGGCGGCTCCTTGGAGAAAGAGCTCTCACAAGCTTGGACTGAGGAACCCAAGCCCAGGTGATAGCGGCTTTTACACAAGGAGCAGGAGGTAACCTGGCAACTCCCTTCTGCAGCTGCAAAGGAACCGCTAAGGCTCAGCTCACTAAGGTGACAAGGCAGGTCCTCAGATTAGGAGACCAAAACAGCAAAGAAATAGTATCACCCACAATATGGCCTTCCCCAAAGCCACCAGTCGATCCTCTCTGACCAGCTGGCCTGGTGTGGCACAGCCTTCAGGAGCTCGGAAAGAGGCCGGCAGATGAAACAGACAGGGTCCACCTGGAGAAGGAGCCGAATCTCTCTCTAGCCAGCTATAATTTGCTGCTACAACGCATGGGAAAGTTTCTCCTCCCCACCTCGTTCTGCCACAGTGCCGCCAGGGAGGGAGAAGAATGGAAGGAGGCTGAGACTCAGCGCAAAGGGAAGGAGACGAAGGAAAGGGACTGGGGAGGGGAGCCGGTGTGGAGGCTCAGCGTGGGAAGGTTGGATTCCGGCTCCCAGAGCAGCTAGAAGGACGCCAAGACCTCCACAGCAGCCTGGAGGGTAACTGGAAAATACTGGGATCGGGGCGTGGAAAAAAAGCTGTCACCCCACCCCAACCGAGTGTATCTCTCCAAGGGCTCCCAAGTATGTATCTCTCCCAGGGCTCCCCATGGCGCGTGCCCTGGGGAGCGCACCATCCGGGTGACTCTGGGAGAACAAGGGGGCATGGTGGGTGCGCGCTCACTCCCTCCGTAGGACTCTTAAAGCAGATGGCCTCAGAGCAAACTTCGGAGCCGGGTTGCCTGGAGAAGAAGACCTGGAGGACTGCCGGAAGGTCTGAGTGCTTTTGGGGCAGGGCGCAGGAGCGGGGTTGAGCTCCCAGAGGGTGCTGGCGCCCCGCTTCCCGGGCTCTGGGACAATCCCTTCCTCTCCTGGGTCGGAATTTCAGCTAGGGGAGTTTGGACACTTTGCCTGGCCCGTGAGGGGTTTTTCGGCGGATACTAACCCAGGCCATCACCCGGCTTTCCCGGCTCTTTGCCGGGGCTTGACTATAGAGGGAGGGGAGGGGCAGCGGTGGCACACAGGTCTGTAGGTGTCTCTCTGTCTCATTTTCTATCTCCCCTTCCCCTCTCAATTTCTCTCTGCCCTATCCAATAATATAGAAACCACGATAGGTAGAGGGTGCTATAAGGTGTGTCTGTGTGCACCAGTGGGGTCTCTGAAGTTCTGGAGATTTATTCCCTGGCCTCCATGCTTCCGGAACATGGGCCTTTCTCCCAGGAGGACAGTCCCCCTGCCTGCCCATACGGCCTTAGTGGAAGTCTCCTCAGCCTGTGTGTTGTGCATTAGATCTTCTCTGGCTTGGGGGAGCGGTGGGAGTGAGTGAAAAACTGGCATCTTATTTGACGGGTAGCCCACTGAGTGGTTGCCAGCCCGCACAGTGTGGGAGCCCCATTCGTGGCCCTCAGTGGGCATGAGAGTGCACTGATGAGAAATCGTTCCTGTGTGACTGACCTGCGTTTACCAAGCTGTTCCAGAGGTGCTGCCAGCACCTGCAGCCTCGGATTCACCCTGCTAATCTGCACTTGGCACAGCCTCCACCACCAATGCTGGTCCATCAGTCGGAGACAGTGGCCTTTGGTCACCACTGCCTGAGGGGAGGCTGAGTCACGCAGTGGTGGGCAGAGTGCCTCTGTGGCCTGTGCAGGCCCCTGGCAGGGTCCACCCAGGCCAGACTTTGACTGGAGCTCTGCCCCCAGCCCTGTGTACTCCTGGTAGAGCCCATTCGGCAGCTGAGTAAACTGAGGCCCATAGAGAAACAGGGTCCCACAGAGAGGTTAATGGGACAGGTGGGAACCACTGATGGTTCTCCTTCCACTACTTGGGGGGGGGGAGGAGTAAAAAAATTGGGGGGTCTGGTGGTAGTGCAGTGGGTTAAGCATACATAGTGCAAAGCACAAGAACTGGTGTAAGATCTGGTTAGAACCCCTGGCTCCCCACCTGTAGGGGGTCACTTCACAAGTGGTGATGCAGGTCAGGTGTCTGTCTTTCTCTCCCCCTCTCTGTCTTTCCCTCCTCTCTGGATTTCTCTGTCCTATCCAACAACAACAACAGCATCAATAACAACAATAAAAACCACAAGAATAGAAAAAAAAAAAAACACACACAGGGCAACAAAAGGGAAAAAAATAGTCTCCAGGAGCTGTGGATTTGTAGTGCAGGCACCAAGTCCCAGCAATAACCCTGGAGGTAAAAAAAAAAAAAAAGAATTTGGGGTGGTCTCTGTTCTGACTCACCCTACTTCCTTCCTTGTGTCCCCCTCCAGTAAGTAGCACACCATCTCTGTGCATCACATAAGGTAAATGTTTGCAGGCCTAGCTTCTCAGGTGTGATGGAGACACCACCATGTGCTTCTGGTGGTCCTGGGGGGGGGCAGCAGGTGCAGCACAGCCTTGCCACTGGGTTACAGGAGCTCACCTGACCATCACTGCTCTCTGCTCCTGTGGGAGCCACAGGCAGGCTGCATGCACAACCTCCTCCCTGCCCAGTGACTTTCTGCTTGGCGTTGGTGGCCTCCAGGAGCCCAAGTCCTCCTCCCTCTGCCCTGAGCATACACTGGGGCACGGGTTCCAGGCAGGGGTGTTCATTAACACCCCCCCACCCCATCCCAGGTGGGTGTGAGCTCACACCATGGGGGAGGATGGGCTCAGAGAATTTATATGAGGGGCAGGGGAGAAGTGGGAGTTGCCATGACCCCCTGGATCCTCTCTGCTAGCTGAATAGCGTGTGTTGTGTCTCCCCCTTTATGTCTTCTCTGGATGACAAAAAGAGCCATGTGGCTTGGGAAGATCCCTCCCGCCCTGTCTCTCTGTCCATTGGCAAATGGGCTTTGTAGGCTTGTCCTGTCTCCAGAGTGGAGGTCTTGAAGGGGGACAGGCCTCAGAGAGGTAACATGTCTGCCAGTGGGGGGGAGGGCTCCCACACTCTCTGTACTCTGCTGGGGGAGCACATCCTTCCTTCTTTGCCCTCAAGGGTTCCAGGGTATTGCAGATGGGGAGAGGAGGTTTCCATCAGATTGCAGAGTGCGGCCCCTTCTAGTGTGAGTGTGTGGACCTCTCCAATGTCCAGGAGGGTCCCTGGCCCTATGCAAGCTACAAATCTGCACCTGCCTCATTGGCACCTCAATACTGAGCTGGGGCAGCTGTGGAGGAGGGAGCCAGACTCAAGTGGGGAGGGCAGACATCACCAGGCTTCACTGTGCAGGTCCCTTTGGGGAGTAGCCTCACCACCTGTCAAACCCCAGCATGGCGCTGGGTGACCTCTGAGACCTCCATGCCTGTGGGCCAGGCACCAAGACATCAGATGGGCCCTCCAGGATCCTGGAGGTGTCTGCCCTCCCCGGAACCCACCCCACACTCCGGCAGTTCATTGATTATTTCAAGACAGGCTCTTCACAGGACAGAAGCCTGGTCCAGTCTGCCCCTGCAGGAAAAGTCTGGCGTACCTCGTTGTACTTTTTGCCGCAGTGTTCCCACTGAAAGACAAGGACAGGGACAATGTGAGTGAGGTCAGTCAGGTGTCAGGGTTTGGTGGAGACAAAGCCTCTGGGGCTGATGGGAAGCCTTGAGCAGCTCTGTTTTGTGCCAGGGACTGTGCCAGCTTCTTCAATCAGTCTCAGTCACAGCACTAAGAGGTGGAAGCAGTGAGCTCTCTTTCCCTTATGTTCTCATCCACAGTAGGTTGATGTTGTTGTGGTGGTGGTGGTGGTAGTGGTAATTTTTACCAGAGCACCACTCAACTCTGGCTTGTGGTGGTGTGGGAGACTGAACCTGGGACCTTGGAGCCTCGGATATGAGGGTCTTTTTGCATGACCATTTTGCTACCTGCCTCCCCCCAGTAGGTTCTTAGAATATGAAACTTTAAGTGAAACAATTTGCAGTGAAAGCCAGTCCTCCAATAACAGCACTTAAAGTCAGCTCAGATTTCTTCTTCATCAGCCATATGAAGAATTTGAATGTGGTGATATTGTTGGGGACCTGCTGTTCTATCATTCCATTTCACAGGGGAGTTCCCCATGAGCGGGCAGTTAGGAAGGGAGAGGGCAAAGGCTCTGAGAACTTGAAAAGCTGTCTTTTCAAGAAAATCATAATTAGACATGAAGTCACTTTAATCTTATCCCCAATGATATGGGATTGGGAGAGTGGGTTTCCCAAATCTGGATTCCAAAGAACTCTTCCTATTTTACCTTATTTTACTTTACCAGAACACTGCTCAGCTCTGGTTTATGTGGTGCAGGGGACTGAACCAGGGACCTGAGAGCCTCAGGCATGAGAATCTGTTTACAAACCCTTATGCTATCTACTCCTACCCACTATTTCTGTTTATATATGTGGGGATGCAGTAGGAGGAGTGCCAGAGTTGGGCCTAGTATCTGACAGTTGGAGTTTACTTTATTTTTTTTAATTTATAAAAAGGAAACATTGACAAAACCATAGGATAAGAGGGGTACAACTCCACACAGTTCCTACCACCAGACCTCCGGATCCCATCCCCTCCCCTGATACCTTTCCTGTTCTTCATCCCTCTGGGAGTATGGACCCAAGGTCATTGTGGGATGCAGAAGGTGGAAGGTCTGGCTTCTGTAATTGTTTCCCCGCTGAACATGGGCATTATTTTTTATAATTCTTTCTCACTTTTTAAGCATTTATTTTATTATCTTTATTAATTTATCAATTAGAGACAGCCAGAAATTGAGAGGGGTGGGGGAGATAGAGAGGGAGAAAGACAGTACCTGCAATACTGCTTCACTATTCTCAAAACTTTTCCCTGCGGGTGGGGACTGGGGGCTTAAACCTGGGTCCTTGTGCATATGTGTGTTCAACCCCAACAGCTGGGATTATGAACCTGACTCTGACCTTGGAGATAGTCCTCACCTGTCTGTGTGTCTTGCTGGGCTGCTAGGTGTCTCATAATTCTGATGGGGGTTAGTCTTTGAGTTTCTAGAAACCCCAGTGACCCCATAAGCCTTTTGTCTGTTTTGTTTCCAACTCTTTCCTCAAAACTTAGAGTGAGGTTTGCTATACACTATCAAAACTCAAGCAAATGTTTGTTGAGTGAGTGGATGAATGAATGCTTCAGAATGGGAGCAGGCTAGGGCCACTGAGCATTTATCTGTCTTCTTTGGAGGGATGTCTGTTCAAGTCTTTCACACACTTTTTGGACTCGGTCATTTGTTTTTCTGTAGTTGAGTTATAGAAAACCTTTATATACTCTGGGTATTTATTTCTTATCAACTATATGATAACTGTATATTTTCTTGCATTCTGTGAAACAAACGTGAAATGTGTCTTTTCTTTTCCTGTATAGTGTATTTCCAATGCACCAAGTTTTTGAGTTATTTCTTTAATATCTCTATTTTATTTATTTGTTTTGCATAGAGACAGAGAGAAATTGAGAGGGAAGGGAGGGGTAGAGAGGGAAGGAAGAATAGAGAAGTAGGGAGAGAGACACCTGCAGCACTGCTTTACCACTTACGGAGCTTTACATGCAGGTGGGGACCGGGAGCTTGAACCCACGTCCTTATTCATGGTAATATGTGCACTCAATTGGGTGAACTATCACCTGGCCCTCAAAGTTTTAAGTTCTGGTGAAATGCAGTTTCACAGTCTTCCCTCCGTTGTCTGTGAGTTCACTCTCAGAGTTGAGTTGAGAGATCATCTCTGGCTCCAATGTCATGAAGAATTTCCCCTTGTTTTCTTACAAGAGTCTCTCAGTTGTCACTCCTAAGTTTTGGTCTTTGATCCATGTTGAGTTAATATTTACACATTAATATTTGTGAGGTACAGATCTGACTTCTTTCTTTTGCACGCCAGTGTCTGCTTTCCCCACCCCATTTGCTGAAAAGTCTTTTTCATTGAATGCTCTTGGCATCTCATCTGGCTGTAAACTTAGGAGTTTATTTCTAGGCTCTCTCTTCTGTTCTATTGGTCTGTCTGTCTGTCTGTCCTCCGCAGGGCCTTCTGGGAATGAAGTTCAGAATCTCAGAATGGGGTGTCTTGTATATCATTCTGTCTACCCCAGCCTCTAGGCCAGCAATGGGCTGATCCGAGAGATCTCACTATGAAAAAGGTTTGTTTTCCAGGAACCAGAGCTAGAAGGCAGGGGGTAGGGGAAGAGCCATGGATGAGGAGACAGCAACCTTGATCTCTAATGAGGCCCTGGGTATTTGAAAGCCCTCCAAGTCCCTTCAGCTGACTTTCCTGTTAGAATTTGAGGGAGATTCTCCTGTGCTTTTAGGGGTTACATACCACTCTCAGGTCCTTTCAGTAAAACAATCCCAAGATCTTCTGGTGGAGCTGGGAGGAGTGCACAGAGGGGAGCCCTCTGCCAACTAGCCTGTAAACTCCCACTCTGGCCCTGAGCTAATCGTGAAGGTTCTCTGCCTGGTTCCTGGCAGATGTGTACCTGCAGCACTTCAGGCACCCCAAGTGCTGTCCAGTGAGCAGTGTGGCTGGGACCAGGGCTTCAGGGGCTACACAGTGAGCTTTAGACGGAGAGCTATCACTGCTGGCAGAGCAATCCCAAAGGCCTCTCACATGCCTTGGAATCCCACAGCCCATGGTGATTAAGTGGAGACCTACCTGAGCCTGGCCCCTGCTGGTGTAAGACAATTGCTGGGGCTCTTGGGATCTTGGAGGAACTAGGCCCACAGCTGGGCCACCAGGCTGCCTAGAACATTCAGGGAAGCTGCACCAGCACCTGAAAGTGGATTTCAGTCTGTGAAGAGCGTCGAATCCTGGGCAGAGTGACTTTTGCCTTCAGTGTCATATACACAAAGTGAGGATAGAAGCTATGTCTGCCTCCAAAGGCTGTGAGGAGGAAGCAAGGTGATACAGGCTGGGAGCTCAGAATAGCTCCCGGCACAGTCAACCCCCTAAGTATTAGCTGTTATTCTGGAATGGAATTTACTGGAACCCTGTCGCTGCCAGGCTGGTCAGAAGCTTTGACAGGCAGTTACAGTTGACTGGGATGCACAACACTGGAAAAGAAGTGGTTCATTACTGGGTCTACTCCCATGTGGCTGGCTGTCCACAGCTGTGACTATAAGGGTAAATAGTTAAGCTTTGCTTCTGCATTGTGGGGTTCACACTCTCTCCCTCTCCCCTTCCCCCATAAATCCACAAAGACAAACTCACTTAAGAATTTGACTATTGGGGCCGGGTGGTGGTGCACCTGGTTGAATGCACATGTTACAATGAGCAAGGAAGGACCCAGGTTCAAATCCCCGGTCCTTCCTGCAAGGTGAAGCAATGTTACAGATGTCTCTCTGTCTCTTTCCCTCTCTATCATCTCCTTTCCTCTCAATTTCTGGCTGTTTATATCCAATTGGATGGAAACAGCCAGAAATTTTAAAAATTAATAAAGTAAAAAAAAGATTTTGATTATTTAAGTGCTTCTAAGAGTGCCCTCAAGGTAACGCAAAGCATACAATTATTCTTTATTTTATCATCGTTGCCAATTTTGGCCTGGGTTGAGCCTTTACCATTGGGCTTATGTCCTTCTTTTCAGATACAAAGAGATAAAGAGGGGCAGGAGTAGATGGCATAATGGTTATGCAAAGAGACTCTCATGCCTGAGTCTCTGAAGTCCCAGGTTCAGTCTCCTGCACCACCATAAGCCAGAGCTGAGCAGTGCTCTGGTTGCGGGGAAGGGGTGCAGGTGGGGGGCAAGTTTAATCTGTGTCATATACATAGCAAAGCCATCCAGGTGAACTATCTTGCCAGCCCTTCCCCCCACATGTCCCCTCTAAAAGCAATACATTAAAATAAATGAATAATAAAATAAAAGTGATAAATGATCAGCATGGGTGAACCATGGAAAGGTGAAGGCTGGATGTCTGCCCAGCACAGTGACAGGAGGAACCAAAGCAGAGAGAAGAGCACCCCCAGGTTTCTCTGACCCAGTGGGCCGCGTCTCCCCAAAGGGATGCGCCATGAGAACAGACACCAGAGGCACGGCTTTCTCCCTCCCCCTTGTGAGTGTCTGTACTCAGTGACCCCAAACGCAGGCCAGGAGGTCCCCAGAGGAGGAGCTCACTGTACAAGATCCTGACTGCTCAGCCCCCACCACCCCCACACTCCTCAGATCAGCCCAGCCCAGAACCCTGCTTACCTGTCCGTGATCAGGGTACACCTGCTGAACATCACCATAGGCCACACCCGAACAGGGGTCCTGTCATTCAAACCTCTCAGGAGCTGTTAACTTTTCTCCCCAATTTACAGGTGAACAGGATGAAACCCATGAAGGGGCCAGCAACCTGCCCACGTGTCTCTGCTTTAGATTTAACACACATCTCCTACAGCGAATCTGACTCTTTTTCTCCCTACTCCACTGTCCATGAGCCAGCTCCCACCACATGGTGGCCTCACCTCTGTGTGCCCGTCACACACGAACAGGCATGTGGAGACTATCGGCTGTGGGGTGGGGTGTACCTGGGAGGAATTTGCAGTATGCAGGATGGTGTGATTCCCTCACCTGCTGAAAGGACCCCAGATCCTGACTGCCCCACCCCATCACCCTCTTTATATCTAGAACTTTTCTCAGTGTCAGCCCAGCCAGCCCAGGGCCCTGAGTGTGGGAGCAGCTTCTGTGAGTCAGGAAGGGGAAGCTGGCTAGGCTCTCGTTACACTTTACACTGCCCCCGCCTCCAAGGTGGTAACTGACCTCAAGTGGCCTGGTCTTCTGCTTTGCTAAGAACCATGACTGGAGCTGAGGTGGATGGGTGTACACACCTGAACTTCACTTTGCCAGCTGACATCCACGGCCCTTCAGAGATGAATCCCCATCCCTCCCCCACAGGAACCAGCTGTGTGCTAAACAGAGTACTTGCTCACTACTTCCTGGCGATTTATTCTCCCAGCATGCAGTAATAGTTTGATAAGCAACGTACTTGTGATACCGTCTCTGTGGACTAAGGTTTTCTCACAGGAAGGTACATACCATGTACTTTATTTTTAAATGGGAGTTTTTATTTAGATCCTAGATTTATCACTCAGGTAAGTAAATTCATATATATTATTATTAATTTTGGATAGAGACAGTGAGAAGTTGAGTAGTGAGGGGAGATAGAGAGGGAGAGATGGGGGCCAGGTGGTGGCACACCTGGATAAGTGCACACATTACAGAGCATAAGGACCTGGGTACAAGCCCCTGGTCCTCACCTACATGGGAAAAGTTTTACAAGCAGTAAAGCAGGGCTGCAGGTGTCTCTGTCTCTCTCCCTCTCTATCCTCCTTCCTTCTAAATTTCTCTCTGTTCTACCAAGTAAAAGAAATAAATGAAGTTAAGGGGGGGGGGAGGGAGAGAGTCACCACCTGCAGGTAAGGACTGGGGGCTTGAACCCAGGTCATTGTGCACTATAATGTGTGCACTCAACCTGGTGTGTCACTGTCTGGCCCCCACATACTTTATTTATGTTGTAGTGACCTAACAGTGGTTTACAACATTTTGCCAATTTCAGATGCATAATTTTTATTTTATTTTATTCATTTACTTTTAAATTTATTTATTAAAAGTTGCCCTTGTTGTTTTTTATATAAATTTTTAAAAATCTATTTATTCCCTTTTGTTGTCCTAGTTGTTTTATTGTTGTAGTCATTGTTAGGACAGAGAGAAATGGAGAAAGGGAAGACAGAGAGGAAGAGAAAAGGACAGACACCTGCAGACCTGCTTCACTGCCTGTGAAGTGACGCAACGCACCTGCAAGTGGGGAGCCGGGGGCTAGAGCCCTTGTTGTTTTATTGTTGTAGTTATTATTGCTGTTGTTGATGTTGTTGTTGTTGGATAGGACAGAGAGAAATGGAGAGAGGAGGGGAAGACAGAGGCGGGAGAGAAAGATAGACACCTGTAGACCCGCTTCACCACTTGTGAAGTGACTTCCCTGCAGGTGGGGAGCTGGGGGCTCGAACCAGGATCCTTAAGCCGGTCCTTGCACTTTGCGCCACCTGCGCTTAACTTGCTGCACTACCGCCCAACTCCCTATTTTATTTTATTTTATTTATCAGAGTACTGCTCGGCTCTGGCTTATGGTGGTGCTGGGGACTGAGCTATTGGTGCCTCAGGCATGGAAATTATTTGCATAATCATTCTACTATCTCCATAGCCCCTAGATTTTTTTTTCCCTCCTGGGTTATCGTTGGGACTCAGTGCCTGCACTAGGAATCGATTGCTCTTGGAGGCCATCTTTTTTCCGTTGTTGTTGTCATTGTGGCTGTTATTGGATAGGACAGAGAGAAATTGAGAGAGGAGGGGGAGACAGAGAGGAGGAGAGAAAGACACCTGCAGTCTTGATTCACCGCTTGTAAAGCGACCCCCCTGCAGGTGGGGAGCTGGGGGCTCAAACTGGGATCCTTGCGTTGGTCCCTGTACTTCACACTATGTATGCTTAACCAAGTGTGTTTTGTCCAGCCCTGCCCATAGAATGTTCTTTAAAGATTTACTAGTGAGAAAGTATCAATCTGGACAGACAATGCTGAGGATCAAACTCAGAACCTCATGCTTGAGAATCCAGTGCCTTCTCCTCTGTGCCGCCTTCTAGGCCCCAGCATTAGAATTTGATGTTTGTATATGCTATACTGTGATTCCCACCCAAAGTCTGATTTCCACCCGCCAACACATGTCCCTCATAGTAGAGGCTTATTTGAAATTTCAGTTCTAGTCTGGATGAACACAAGTTATTGAATCATTTTCAGCCAATACACTAGTTATAAATATCAAAATATTTAATATTGCTATATAGTTAGGATTTATTTTGGGTGATGGGCAAACACTTGGACCCTGCTAACTCCTAATCCCAGCCATTTGGAAGTAAACTCTACTAAGGCTTAGATTTGCTTATGTCCTAGTAATCACAATCCTTTGGTGATGACAAAGGTATTTTTTTTCAATCAAAGATTGGAGTGGGGGTAGATAGCATAAGATGCTAGCATAATATGCAAAGAGACTCTTATGCCTGAGGTTCCAAAGTTACAGGCAAACCCCCACACCACCATAAGCCAGGACTGAGCAGTGCTCTGGTAAAAAAAAAATATATATATATATATATGTATATATATAAACGTATAAATATATATATGAGATTGAAGAATCTTACGCACCCTTCCCAATTTGGGATAATTTTGACTAGCAGTTTGAGAGTAGATTCATCCATTATTTTTCCTTTCCTGTTCAGGAAAAGAAAGAAAAGCCTTCTTGCCTGTTCAGCTTGTAAATGATCTTTTAGGTGAGAAGGAACATGTTTGCAGAAAGAAGACTTTGGGTGAAAGCAGCCAGTTCTTTGCAGACCCTTCTACAAACAATAGCTCAGTTACTCAACAGACTGATTCAGCTTTCACTTATCAATAGTCTAGGTAGGTAAACCACCAGCCTGGTCCTTGCCAGGGTACTATCTAATGGTGGTGGTTACCACTCTTCTACTCCTGCAGTGTATTGTATTGTGGGAAGCAGTTTAATTTTTTGAGGACTCAGCAGCCAGGGAGGGGGCAAAGCAAGGAGAAACCATGCACTAGTCCTCAGTCTCCTAGCCAGTGTTTGTTTTGGATAAAGGCGGAGAGGCAGAAAGTGTGAAAGAGACCACACCAAAGAATCCTTTAATTCAGTGGGAGTCAGTCTCCAATCTAGGCTGTATGCATAGCAAAATAGCACAGTATCCAAGTGAGTTATTTCACTGGCCCTTCAGTCTCTGGCACCACATGTAATAAGAGTGGTGCTGTGGCCTCTCTCTCTCTCTCTCTCTTTCTTTCTCTCTCTCTTGATTTGTCTCTATCCAATAAATACATAAAATAAAGAAAAAAGAAGTGTGAAGCTGTACCCCCAAAGTTTTATGGTATTTATTACAAGCCAGCGTGTGTCAAGGAAAGGAAAAAGTCTAGAATGTTCCCAAATAATAATAATGGGCCCTTTTGGGAGCTCAGTGAAGGGCATGACAGGATCTGATGAGAGAAGGCATTGCTAGATTCAGATTTGAAAAGGTGTTCTGGGATTCACAAAACAGAAAGGGCTCCAACATGGCCCTGAGTCTCTGAAGCTACTTTCTGTGCCCCTGGAGAGAAGAGCTGCACTGGGATGGTTCCTTCCATCAGTCCACACCCGATACCTCTCAGATGATGTGATGGGTGGAAGGTACTAAGGGCTACATTCTGAAAACTCTTGAGCAGTTCAACACCTGTACACTGACATAAGAAAGTTGTCCAGATGTTGCCAAGAGGGATGGAGGTTTTCACTGGGAGCTGCTAAGTGGCATGAAGTTTTCCCCTGCTTTGGTGAGTCCTAGTGTTTTTAAGGCAGTAATAAAAAATTACAATTCTCTCTTTTCTTTGTTTTTCTTTCTTCCTCTGTCTCTTTATTCTTTTCCTTCCTTCTTCCCTCCCTCCCTTCCTTCCTTTCTTATTTTTTATTGCATATATATATATATATATATATATATATATATATATATATATATATTTAAATTTCTCCTCCAGGGTTATTGTTGGGGCTCGGTGCCTGCACTACAAATCCACTGCTCTTAGTGGCTATTTTCCCCCCTTTGTTGCCCTTGTTGTTTATCATTGTTATTGTCATTGTTGTTCTTATTGCTGTCATTGTTGTCAGATAGAACAGAGAGAAATGGAGAGAGATGGGGAAGACAGAGAGGGGAAGATAAAGATAGACACCTGCAAGCCTGCTTCACAGCTTGTGAGGTGACCCCCATGCAGGTGGGGATCCGGGGGCTTGAACTGGGAGCCTTGAGCCGGCCCTTGCACTTCGCACCATGTGCGCTTAACCCAATGTGCTATCGCCTGGCCCCCTTTCTTTCTTATAACTTGGGTCTGTCTCACCACTTTGGGCCAACTTCTTTTACAGACAGATACAGGGATGGTAGGAGAGACAGCATAACAGTTACTTTAAAATTTTTCATATATGAGGCTCTAATTTTTCATATTTGAGACTCCAATGTCCATCATAAGACAAAGCTGACCTTTGCTGTGATAAAAATTAATTAATTAATTAAAGATGGAGTAGGATATAAAGGCACCACAGCACCAAAGCTTCTTCCAGTGCCACAGTGCTCCCATGTACTAGGTACTGGAAACTAGGTTGTACACACACAGCAAAGCAGGTGCTTCCCAGATGAGCTGTCTCGTCAGCCTCCAATTCTTCCAAGTCTCAACCTGACTTAGAGTAAAATGTGTTTATGTGTCTTTCTTTAAAATGAAATATGTTTTGTTTCTTCTTCTTCTCTATTATTATTTGGTGTTGTTATCACCAGAGACTTACTATTCCAAGTTGACTTTTTTTTCCCAGCCAGAAAGAGATGCAGAGAGGGAAAGACACGCCAGCAATGGAGCTTCCCCCGGTGCAGTGGGGGCCAGGCTGGCACCTGGCTCGTGTGTGTGACGATGCAGGCACATTACCCAGATCAGTTATTTTACCCACCCTAAAATGACATGTTTTTAAAATTTTACCAGTTCAGAACCAGATGGTGCTGCACCTGGTTGAATGCACATGTTACAATGTGCAAGGACCCCAGTTTAAACCCCCAGTCCCCACCTGCAAGGAGAAAGCTTCATGATCACTGAAGCAGTGCTGCAGGTGTCTCTCTGTCTCTCTCCTTATCTCTCTCTTCCCTTTCAATCTCTCTATACAAATAAATAAATAAATAAAACATTTTAAATTATCTGTTTATTTTTATAAACATTAATTTTATATACATTAATTCCTTTTTTCTGGTTGTAGCAGGACAGAGTATTTGTGGTGGTGCATGATTTCGTGAAGCGCCATCTCTTAAGAATTTGTGCTTTGGGCCGGGTGGTGGCACACCTGGTTAAGTGCACATGTTACAATGCTAAAGGACCCAGGTTCAAACTCCCCCCCATCCCCACCTGCAGGGGAAAAACTTTGCTAGCGGTGAAGCAGGTCTCCAGGTGTCTCTCTGACTTTCTCCCTCTCTATCATCCCCTTCCCTCTCGATTTCTGACTGTATCCAATAAATAAAAAAATATAATAAAAAATTAAACAAAAAGAATTTGTGCTTTATGCTACTGACAAGGGTAGCAAAAGCAAAACAGCAAAAACAAAGGAGAAGCAGCCTCCTCCCTCAACACACTATGAATACCAAGGAGGGTTCAGTCCTTCAAGATCTTGGTCACTGGCATTTTGTAGACAGAAGGAGCAGTAAAAAAATAATTACATGCATTGGGAGTCAGGCGGTAGCGCATCGGGTTAAGCAAGCGTGGCACAAAGCGCAAGGACCGGCATAAGGATCCCGGTTCGAGCCCCCAGCTCCCCACCTGCAGGGAAGTTGCTTCACAGGCGGTGAAGCAGGTCTGCAGGTGTCTGTCTTTCTCTCCCCCTCTCTGTCTTCCCCTCCTCTCTCCATTTCTCTCTGTCCTATCCAACAATGACGACAACAATAATAACTACAACAATAAAACAAGGACAACAAAAGGGAATAAGTAAATAAATACATATTTTTAAAAATTACATACACACAAAAATACCTCTTAGTTCCAGAGAGCGGCCTCTGGAAGGGTGAGCCTTCCTGTGTGCCCTCAGAAGAGACTCATCTTCTCCCCCTCTCCTTTTTTTTTAAGATATTTATTTATTTATTCCCTTTTGTTGCCCTTGTTGTTTTTTTTTATTGTTGTAGTTACTACTGTTGTTGTTGTCGTCCTTGTTGGATAAGACAGAGAGAAATGGAGAGAGGAGGGGAAGACAGAGAGGGGGAGAGAAAGAGAGACACCTGCAGACCTGCTTCACTGCCTGTGAAGTGACTCCCCTGCAGGTGGGGAGCCGGGGGCTTGATCTCCTTTGCTTAATTAAAAGTTTCAAACTAAAAGTAAAAAAGGAAGGAGGTTGGTGGTGCACCCAGTTGAGCGCACATAGTACTGCTCTAAAGGATCCATGCAGGGACCTCTGTGCCAGCCCCCACTCCCCACCTGCAGGGAGAGTGCTTCACAAGTGGTGAAGAGGCTCTGTCATTCTCTCCCTCTCTCCATCTCCCCATCCTCTCTGAATTTCTCTCTGTCCTATCTAATAAAAAAATTAAAAATAGGAAGAAAGGAAGAGAGAAAGAAAGGAAGGAAGGAAGGAAGGAAGGAAGGAAGAGAAAGAAAAGAAAGAAAGAAAGAAAGAAAGAAAGAAAGAAAGAAAGAAAGAAAGAAAGAAAGAAAAACGAAAAGGAAGAGAAAAGTGGTTGCTGGGAATCAAGTGGTAGCGGAGCGGGTTAAGCGCACGTGGCACAAAGTGCAAGGACCGGCGTAAGGATCCCAGTTTGAGCCCCCAGCTCCCCACCTGTAGGGGAGTCACTTTACAAGCGGTGAAGCAGGTCTACAGGTGTCTGTCTCTCCTCTACTCTGTCTTCCTCTGCTCTCTCCATTTCTCTCTGTCCTATCCAGCAACAATGACAGCAATAACAACAATAACAACAACGATAAACAACAATGACAACAAAAGGGGAAAATGGCAATAAATAAATAAATAAATAAAAATAATAATAATAAAAAATATATATATATATCCCTCACCTCCCGCCCCACCAAATCAAGGCCCTTTCATTCTATGAACAAGCTTGGTGAGGGAGGCATCGATGCAGTGTGAAGGAAAATGGGGGAGGTGTGTCTAGGCTACCCCTGGGGGACTGTTTTGAGGGGCACCTCTAGATCTTTATAAGTAGGAGCTTCAGGGAAGCTGTGTATGTGCCGGGTGGGGGTTGTCTTTTGAGGTTGTGTTTAGCTCACATTTTTCATAAATGAAGACATGCTCATTTTTCTCCATCAGAGACATGTGGGGGGCATTAAAGGAGATTATTCAGGTGAAGGTGACTCCCAGTCATCCTGTGCCTCTGTTACTGAAGGGTGGCCTTACCAAAGTGACTCAGCCTTGGATCTGGATGGTGGCACACCTGGTTGAGCACACATGTCACAATGCTCGAGGACCAAGGTTTAAGGCTCTGGTCCTCACCTGCAGGGGGAAAGCTTTGCGAGTGGTGAAGCAGTACAGCAGGCCGTCTCTCTGTCTCTCTTTCTCTCCCTTCCTCTCCATTTCTGTCCGACTTTCTCTAATAAATAATAAAGAAAATTAAAAAAATTAAAAGCAAAACAAAAAAAAGTGAATCAGATTCTTGGGAGCTTCAGTTTCCTCATCTGCAAAGTGAGGCCAAGAATATCCACCTGCCACAAAGGCTGTGAAGTCTGAGAGACACACAGGGCACTAGTGTACACTCCTGTGAACACATAGCCCTCTCTCTCAACAGGAATGTCCCCCCACCTAGGTATAGTAACAATATATATTTTTAATATTTTATGTATTAGATAGAGACAGAGAGAAATTGGGAGAGAAGGAGGAGACAGAGAGAGAGTGAGAGTCACCTGCAGACCTGCTTCATCACTCGTGAAGCTTCTACCCCTACCAGTAGGGAGTGGGGGCTTGAACCTGGGTCCTTGCACATTTCAACACCTGTGCTCAACATGGTGTGCCACTGCCTGGCTCCTATATTACCTCTGTCTGGTATTTGCTGACCTCTGCCAGGGTGTGTCCCATCAGAGTCCACTTCACTTACATAGAGCTATATGTCAGTTCAAGGATATCAGTGCTTTCTTTCTTTCTTTTTTTTTAGATTGTTTAATATTTTTCTTTTTAAAAAATGATTTTCCTTCTTTTTAAATATGTTTTACATTTTATTTATTTACTGGATAGAGAGAGAGAAATTTAGAGGGAAGGGGACATAGAGAGGGAGAGACACCTGTAGCACTGCTTCACCACTTGTGAAGCTCCCCCCCTCCACCGTGGAGACCAGGGGCTTGAACCCAGGTCCTTGTACATGGTAACAAGTGCACTCAACCAGGTGCACCATCATGCAGGCAACAGTATTCTCCTTTAAAAAAAAAAGTATATTTATTTATTTATTTTTCCTCCAGGGTTATTGCTGGGCTCGGTGCCTGCACCATGAATCCACCACTCCTGGAGGCCATTTTTCCCCCTTTTGTTGCCCTTGTTGTTGTAGCCTCGTTGTGGTTATTATTATTGCCATTGTTAATGTTGCTCGTTGTTGGATAGGACAGAGAGAAATGGAGAGAGGAGGGGAAGACAGAGAGGGGGGAGAGAAAGATAGATACCTGCAGACCTGCTTCACCGCCTGTGAAGTGACTCCCCTGCAGGTGGGGAGCCGGGGGCTCGAACCGGGATCCTTAAGCCGGTCCTTGCGCTTTGCACCACGTGCACTTAACCCACTGCGCCACCGCCCTACCACCTATTTATTTATTTTTAATATTTATTTATTTATTCCCTTTGTTGCCCTTGTTGTTTTATTGTTGTACTTATTATTGTTGTTGTTATTGATGTCAAGAGAGAGACATCAATAACAAAATGGAGAGAGGAGGGGAAGACAGAGAGGGGGGAGAAAGAGAGACACCTGCAGACCTGCTTCACTGCTTGTGAAACGACTCCCCTGCAGGTGGGGAGCTGGGGGCTCGAACCCGGATCCTTATGCAGATCCTTGCATTTTGTGCCATCTGCGTTTAACCTGCTGCACTGCTGTCCGATTCCCAAAAGTGTATTTATTTATTTATTTATTTATTTATTTATTTATTAATATGAAAGACAAAGGGGGAGAGAGAGGAAGAACTAGAGCATCTCTGGTACATTGAGTTCCAGAGATCAAACTTGGGACCTCTTACTCCCAAGCCCAATGTGTGTAGCCAGTACTCTACCTCCAAGGCTGCCCACCTGACCTTTTTAACAGAACTGACAGCTCTGTCTGTGGACACTACCATGTCCAGGACACAGCAGTCTTGCCCATTGCCCCCTGAAACACTTGACCATACTGTTGCTATTTCTTTAAAATTATACTCTATTTATTGGATAGAAATCGAGAGAAATGGAGTGACAGGGAAAAGTGACAGGGAGGGAAGGAAGGAGGGAAAGGAAGAGATGAGAGAGAGGGAAGGGAGAGAGATGGACCCACAGCCCTGCTTCACCACTTGCGAAGCTTTACTCCAGCAGGTGGGGACTGGGGGCTTGAACCGAGGTCCCTGTACATGGTAACAGGTATGCTCAACCAGGTGTTACCATCGTCTGTCCCTCTGCATCACAGAGAGAAGAGGAGGCGTTTATTCACTGAGCAATGGAGGGAACATAATGGATGGTGTATGCACAGATCCAACCAAGGCTCTGTGGGAGGGAGACCATGAAAAAGAGCATATATGTGCTGGGGTGGAGAGGACCCTAACCCAGATGGAGTGGGGTGTGGGGAGTGAAAGCCCCAAGATGTTCAGGTACACTGGAAGGAAAATTGTTTTTCCACTTTCTTCTATTTGCTAGGTTATACATAGAATGGACTCTTGACCATTTTTTCTGTTTTTTTCTTTTTTAAAATTATTTTTATATTAGTCATTTAGTAATGATCGACAAGGTTGTGGGATAAGAGGGGTATAATTCCATACAATTCTCACCACCAGAGATCTGTTTCCCATCCCCTCCACTGGAAATTTTCCTCTTATCCCTCTGGGAGTATGGACCAAGATCTTTATGGGGTGCAGAAGGTGGAAGGTCTGATTTCTGTAATTGCTTCTCTGCTAGACATGGGCATTGACAGACTGATCCATACCCCCAGCCTGTTTCTGTCTTTCCTTAGTGGGGCAGGACTCTGGGGAGGTGGGGTTCCAGGACACATTGGTGAGGTCCTCTGCCCAGGGAAGTCAGATTGGCGTCATGGTATCTTCTGAAACTTGGTAGCTGAAAAGCAGTAAGATATAAAGCAGAACAAATTGTTTACTAATCATGAACCCAATTATTATTTATTTTTTTAATCTTTATTTTTTTATTTAATTTAATTTATAAAAAAGAAACACTGACAAAACCATAGGATAAGAGGGGCACAACTCCACACAATTCCCACCACGAGAAATCCGTATCCCATCCCCTCCCCTGATAGCTTTCCTATTCTTTAACCCTCTGGGAGTATGGACCCAAGGTAGGTCATTGTGCAGAAGGTAGAAGGTCTGGCTTCTGTAATCGCTTCCCCGCTAAACATGGGCATTGACAGGTCGATCCATACTCCCAGCCTGTCTCTCTCTTTCCCTAGTGGGGTGGGGTTCTGGGGAATCAGAGGTCCAGGACACATTGGTGGGGTTGTCTGTCCAGGGAAGACTTTTTGGCATCATGCTAGCATCTGGAATCTGGTGGTTGTGCAGTGTGTTCCTCTTGAATCTTTGTCAGAAACAGGCAGAGGGATGAGTTTCCCACACACACCATCAAGGGCCAGAAGCTGGGCAGTGTCAGGTGGTGGAGGGACAGGAGTGTTGACACCTGTATTTTTAAAAGTGGGCCAGTCAGTTTGGGTTGGTATACAAATTGCTTCCATTAGCCTTGGGACCCTGTTTCTCTTTCTAGGGTCACGTCATTTTACATTCTTCTCTCTCTGCAGCTGATCAAACTTCTCAAATCCCTTGGCATATTGGCTTTCTCTGTTAATCCTTCAGATTGCAACTGAACTCAATTATTTTATTATTTCTTTTTCCTGTCTTCTTTTTCCCCCCTTTTGTTGCTCTTGTGTATCTTCATTGTTGTTGTTATTTGCTGTTGTTGTTGTTGGATTGGACAGAGAGAAATGGAGAGAGGAGAGGAAGACAGAGAGGGGAGAGAAAGACAAACACCAGCAGAGTTGCCTCACTGCCTGTGATGTGAACCTCCTGCAGGTGGGGAGCTGGGGGCTCGAACCGGGATCCTTATACCAGTTCTTGCGCTTCGCTCCATGTGCACTTAACATGCTGTGCCACTGTCTGGCTCCTTTATTTCTTTATTATTGGATAGAGACAGAGAAAAATTGAGAGGGGAGAAGGAAAGAGACAGAGAGATGCCTGCAACCCTACTTCATCACTCGTGAAGCTTCTCCTTGCAGGTGGGGAGCAGGGACTTGAACACAGATCCTTGAGCACTGTAATGTGTACGCTTAGCCAAGGGCACAACTGCCTGGCCCCAGACCCTCTTGACCATTTCTAAGTTACTGTTTGGCAGTGTTAAGTGCTTTCATAAGGTACAGTAATCACCCACATGAAGTGCCTTCCCTTTCCTCTACTTATTTTAAAAACTTTCTTTTTAAAAAAACATTTTATTTATTTATTTATTCCCTTTTGTTGCCTTTATTGTTTTATTATTGTACTTATTATTGATGTCATTATTGTTGGATAGGACAGAGAGAAATGGAGAGAGGAGGGGAAGACAGAGAGGGGGAGACGAAGATAGACACCTGCAGACCTGCTTCACCGCTCGTGAAGCGACTCCCCTAGAGGTGGGGAGCCAGGGGCTCAAACCAGGAATCTTATGCCGGCCCTTGCGCTTTGCGCCACAAGCACTTAACCCACTGTGCTACCACCTGACTCCCAAAACTTGCTTTTTCTTTTTTAGTTTTGACTTTGTCTCAGACTTTTAAACTATTTTATTTATTATCGGATAGAGACAGAGAAATTGAGAGGGGAAGGGAGATAGAGAGGAAGAGAGACAGAGACACACCTGCAGGCCTGATTCACCAATCGTGATGCTTCACCCTGCAGGTGGGGACCAGGGGCTTGAACCCTGATCCTTGCGCAATGTAATGTGTACACTTAACCAGGTGCGCCACCACCTGGCCCCCACCTCAGACTTTGAGAGAAGTTACAAGCTGAGCACAAAGAAGTTCCAGATCCCTTTTTAAGAGTCCCCAAATGTGGGGCCAGGTGGTGACACACCTGGTTGAGCACACATGCATAGAGGATGCAAGGACCCAGGTTTAAGCCCCGGGTCCCCACCTGCAGGGGGAAAGCCTCACAAGTGGTGAAGCAGGGCTGCAGGTGTCTCTCTGTCTCCCTCTCTATCTTCTCCTTCCTCTCAATTTCTGGCTGTCTCTATCCAATAAATAAATAAAGATTAAAAAAATTAAAAAGTCATAAAGAAGAGTCCCCAAATGTGAACACTGTACCGTTTTTGCCTTATCATTCTCAATCTCCTTCCCGTTCCAGGCATGGGTATTGGCGCTGGTTGATATGCATCTATTCACATAGACACAGAGTCCCTTTCTCAGTAGGACAGGGGTAAATCACAGACATGTGCCTCTTAAACAAGATGATTCTGGATATAAGCTGCTGTTGGGGTGTGTGGGGTGGGTATATAGAAGACCCTGAAAATAAGATCCTGAGTACAGACAACATGTGAGGTCCCTGATGTTCCGTGAAGTTCTATCTCGGAAGTTCAAGGTGGGAAAAGGCACTGGGTGTGTTTGGAGGAACCCCTCCCTGTGACTCCCAATCCTTCCCCTTCCTCCCTCCACCATTCTGTCTCCCAGCTCCCTCATCCCAGGTCCACACAAGGGACCCCAGAGGAAGTGCCCCAGACTGGGGTTCAAACCTTCCTTCCACCTCTGACCAATTTTTTTCCTCCAAAATATTTTACTTTTTTTTTCTGATAGACACAGAAAAGCAGAGATGAGATAGAGATAGAGAGAGAGAGAGAGAGAGAGAGATAGAGATAGAGAGAGACTCCACAGCACTCATTGCAGTAGGGGGTCTGGGCTTAAACCTGGGTCACACACAGGGGCAAAGCAGAGCACTATCCATTGGCCCCTTCAAGGTTTTATTGTATTGTTTACTTCGTGAGATAAGGTTAGGGAGAAAGGTGGAGGGAGGCCAGCGTAGCATTCTGGCATATTCAAGGCTGGGGATCCAACATGGGATCTTATATTGGAATTCCAAAACTCTCCCACTGTGCCACCTCCTGGGCTGACCAGTCGTGTGTCCTTAGACACACTGTGTGCATTCCTTCTGGAGCTGTAAAAAGGGCTGGTGTAGGGGTGGTATGTTTATGGTTGGTGTAAAGGGTCAGCAGAGATAGTGGCCTTAGAGATGTCCTAGGGCAAAGTTTCTCGGCACCAGATTTGCAGTGGGAGCCGAGAAAGCTCCAGTGTGAGGGCAGAGAGATGGAGCCGAGAGCAGCACAGGTGGACTCAGAGGTGGAAAGCTGTGCAGGGAAGCACAGGGACCTGTCTCACCCACCTCTGGTTGTGTCAGGATAGTGTGGATACGTAGTGGGTCTACACCACTGCATGTTTAGCAGATAGCCCTCACAGGAAGGGTAGGACCTGGGTCTCTAGCCTCAATCCACAAAGCCTCACAGGGCTTATGGCCCCAGGGCACCACCACCTTGGACTCTCAGAAACTTTATTGGGATGACAGTGCCTCCTAGTGGCCAGGGTGGGAAACTGCAGCCTTGCTCCTGGCCTACTGGGAGTGGGGGCCTTAGAACCTTCACACAGGGGCCAGGGAATGCAGGATGAGGCATGTCCCCCAGCCTGAGGCCCCTTCTCAGCATTGGCTGCCCCAAAGAGGATGCGCTCCTCCGTAGCCTCTCTCTCCCCTGTCCTTGAGCCCCATGATCCTTCAGTTTCTCTCTGTCCTATGCAATAAAATGAGGAGGGGAAAAAAAAGTCTGCCAGGAGCAGTGGATTCATAATGCTGACATTGAGCCCCACCAATAAACCTAGAAGCAATAAATAAATAAATAAATGAAAAAAAAAAAAGGCCACCGGGAGCCATGGATTCATGGTGCAGGCACCTAGTCCCCTTGACAACCCTGGTGGCAAAATTAAATTAAAATAGAACAAGGGGTCTGAGTTTAAGAAGTGAGGTCACCCTGGGGGCCTGAGAGGGAAGATGGATCCTCATTCACACTGAGCCTTGGGGCCCCAGTAGAAGCAAGTCACCAAAGAGGAAACAACAGTGAAGAGGCTTGACTTCACTTGTGATATCAAAAATAATACAGTAAAATAAGTCACTGAGATAGGTCACTTGCATAGTGTGCTGCTCACTGTGTGTGTAACTCAGGAAGCTTCAGTGCTGTTGTCTGTCTCTTTCACTCTCTGTCTCTTTCCCTCTCTGTCTCTCTACTTGCCTCCATGTTAAAAAAATAAATCATAAGGGCCAGGTGGTAGCACACCTGGTTAAGTATTATATAGCTATGACCATGTGCAAGACCTAGGTGGTCCCCACCTTCAAGAGGGGGACGCTTCACGAGCAAGGTAGCAGTGTTGTAGGCGTTACTTTCTCTCTCCCTTTCTTTCTATTTCATTTCATTTTATTTTTTTTTATCATCACTGGGGCTTGGTGCCAGCACTACAAATCCTCCACTCTGTTCCCAGAGGTGTTTTCTTTTTCCTTATTATTATTTTTTTCTATTTTACTTGCTAGAACAGAGAGAAATTAAGAAGGCTAGGGAAGATAGAGAGGGAGAGAGAAGGAGAGATATCTGCAGTACTGCTTCACTACTTGTGAAGTGTCCCATCTGCAGGTGTGGAAAGGCACTCGAACCCGGGTTCCTGAGCATGGTAATGAGTTTGCTCAACCAGGTACACCACTGCCTGGTCCCCTCTCTTTCCCTATCTCCCCCTTCCCTCTGTTTTTTTCTTTCTGACTCTACCCAAAATAATGAATAAATAAAATAAAAATATTTCTTAAAGATAATAATAATGATAATAAAAAAGGAAGGCTCTCACTCTCATCCGTCACACTGGCAGAGACTTTTTTTTAACACCCCAGTGACTGATCTAGGCCTGAGGCAGGCAGCAAGACTACTGGCCTCTGTGGAAGCCATTGGTTTATAAAAGATGGTGTGACTCTGTTTATCAGAGCCCTTAAATGGTACATTCTAGTCTCCCTCATGAAGTAGATAAGTCTTTTTAAAAATATATATTTATTTGAGGCCCAGCACACACATTGCTATGCCCATGTTTGAGTCCCTGCTCCCACCTGCAGAGGGGCCACTTTACAAGTGGTGAAGCAGGCCTGTAAGTATCTTTCTTTCTCTCTCCCTATCTCTCTTCTCCTCCCCTCTCAATTTCTCTCTCGTAACCAATAAAAATAGAAGAAAAAAAAAGGCTTCCAGAAGTATTGGATTCATAGTGCCTGCAACAAGCCCCAGCAATAACCCTGGTGGCAAAAAAAAAAAAAAAAAAAAGTTTATTTTAATGAGGGAGAGAGAGAGACCCAAGCACTGCTTAGCTCTGAATTCTAGTGGTGTTGGAGACTGAACCTGGAACTACAGAACTTCAGTCATAAAAGCCATCTGCCAAGCCCAAATCTTTGTTTGACTATTTTGTTTTGTTTTTAGTGTGTTGCCCTGGTGTCTCTAGGGGGAGAGAAAGCATACCCCCCCACGTTCCCTAGTCCTCTCCCTTCCCCCATATACCTGGACAGCAGCAAGTTCCCCAGGTGAACTTGGCCAGTCCTGGCTGGAGAACCTTGAAGACCCCCTAAGCCTATTTTGTAGAGTTGTCAGAAGCAGAATTACCAGCAAAGTCAGGCTGCTCAGTTAAAGTTGATTATTTATTTCCCCAGAGCACTGCTGAGCTCTGGCTTTTGGTGGTGCCGGGGATTGAACCTGGGACCTCAAGAGTCTCAGGCATGAAACTCTTGCATAACCGTGATACTGACTTCTTGGCCTATTGGCTAAAGTTGAATTTCAGTGGATACAGTGATGTGCACCTCATGGTCAGGTTAATGATGACAGTGGCCCCTCTGGACACACAGCCTGGGTGTAGTGGACTGGACCACCCAGGAGTGCATCATCACACTTTGTGACATTTGCACAGTGGGGACCTTGCCTGCTGAAACCTTTCTCCCTTCTCTCTCCTTTCTGCCACCAGGGTTACCACTGGCATTTGGTGCCACAACAATTCCACCACTCCTGGCAGCCAGTCCTCCCTCCTTTTTTTTTTCCTTTCTATTTTTTTTAATCAGATAAGACAGAGAGAAATGGAGAGGGGGTGGAGGAGATTGAGGAGAGAAAAAGAGACACTTGCAGACCTGTTTCACTGCTCATGAAGAGTCACCCCTGCGAGTGGGGAGCGGGGACTTGAACTTGGGTCCTTGTGCATGGTAATGTGTCTACCACCATCCGACCCTGACACTTTTCCTTTCAGGGATCCCTGACATGCAGCAATGCAGGAGGCCACTCTGAGTATAGGCAGGGAAGAGCCTTGACAGAAGCGGGGTATGTGTGTGTGTGTGTGTGTGTGTGTGTGTGTGTGTGTGTGTGTGTGTGTGTGTGTGTGTGTGTTACACAGGGGTCAAGTGTGGTGCTGTAGACACTCTCTTGACACTGAGGGGCAGAGAAAGCCGGTTTGAAGTTGGGGTGAGAGTCTGCACTGTGAGAGAGGCCCAGAGGGCCTAAGGCAGCCAGTCTGTGAGGATGGTGGTCAGGGGGGGCTTTCTCTGAGTTCCCCTGCTCCCCACCTTCATCCTCCCTGGGCTGTGCCCCAGTAAAGCAGCCTTCATTTGAGAGCTAAACCCCTTTCAGATCACCTTTTAATATGAGGAGAACAAGTCCTATTCATGGTAAAGCAAATAGAAAAAGAAATCAGAACAGAATAAGGAGCAAAATTAACTCACTACCTATATTCCCAACTCTGGGAACTTCTAATATTGTTTTTTTTTGGGGGGGGGACCTTCTAGTATTACCCCTCCAAATTAAGATTTATTTAATATAATAAAGCCATCTTTCCCAGACTTAAATGATGTGTGGGAAGGGGAGACAGCATAATGGTCATGCAAAAAAATTTTCATGCCTGAGGCACCAAAGTCCCAGGTTCAATCCCCTGTACTACCACAAGCCAGAACTAAGCAGTTCTCTAGTTTCTCTCTCCCCACCGTCTCTATCTATCTATCTGTCTATCTATCTATCTATCTATCTATCTCTATCTCCACATCTTTCATTAAAATAAATAAAAGTATTTGAAAAGAAATAAAATCCTATTCTACAACATCAATGTCACTTTTTTTATTAGTGATTTAATAATGATTGTCAAGACTGTAGGATAAGAGGGGCACAATTCCATACAGTTCCCACCACCAGAGTTCCATGTCCCATCCCCTCCATTAGAAGCTTCCTTATTCATTTTTTTAATATTAATTTATTATTTATTCCCTTTTGTTGCCCATGTTGTTTTATTATTGTAGTTATGATTGATGTCATTGTTGTTGGATAGGACAGAGAAAAATGGAGAGAGGAGGGGAAGAAAGAGAGGAGGAGAAAAAGATAGATACCTGCAGACTCACGTCACCACTTGTGAAGCAACTTCCCTGCAGGTGGGGAGCTGGGGCTTGAACCAGGATCCTTATACCGGTACTTGTGCTTTGCACCATGTGCACTTAACCCACTGAGCTACCACCTGACTAACACCCAGCTTCCTTATTCTTTATCCTCCTGAGAGTATGTGCCAAAGATCTTTATGGGGTGCAGAAGGTGGAAGGTCTGGCTTCTGTAATCCATAATTCTGTATGCTGGACATGGGTGTTGACAGGTTGATCCATACTCCCAGCCTGTTTCTTTTCTTCTTTTTTTTTAAATTTTTTATATTTATTTATTTATTTATTTTCCCTTTTGTTGCCCTTGTTGGTTTTTTATTGTTATTGTTATTGGTGTCATTGTTGTTGTTAGATAGGACAGAGAGAAATGGAGAGAAGAGGGGAAGACAGAGAGAGGGAGAGAAAGAGAGAAACCTGCAGACCTGCTTCACCCCCTGTGAAGCGACTCCCCTGCAGATGGGGAGCCGGAAGCTCGAACCAGGATCCTTAGGCCAGTCTTGCTCTTTGCACAATGTGCTCTTAACCTGCTGAGCTACAGCCCGACTCCCCCCTTCCCCCAGCCTTTTTCCATCTTTCCCTAGTGGCGTAGGGCTCTAGAGAGATGAGGTTCCATTGGTGAGGTCATCTGCCCAAAGAAGTCAGGTTGGCATCATGGTAGCATCTTCAACTTGGTGGTTGGAAAGCAGTAAGATATAAAGCAACAAACTGTTTAATAATCAAGAATCTAGAGGTAAGAATAGAGCAGATGGAACTAAGGGTCTTTGTGTGGGAAGAAACTAGGAAGTCTATTTTAGGTATATTCCAAAGGGCCCATGACTTTACTAATTTTTGCCTGAGTAAGACAGCAAACATGCAGATGGGGTAAAAATGTTGTCTGGGAAGATGGTGTCAGAGTTGAGAATAAGCCTAGAAAGCTGGATCGGGACAGAGAATAACTCCCAAATATAGATCAATTTCACTTTGAAAAAAAAATATCAAGTACTTACTAAAGACCTACTGCATGTCAGCCAAGATAACAGGCCATAGACAGAAGGAGAAACAAAGCAAATAATTCAGATATACTCCCTATTTCAATGGAAGGAAGAAAGAGAGAGAGACAATAAACAAAGAGGAGAAATCCAAACAAATGCACAGCAATGTGTGTGAAATGCCAAGAAAGAAATAGTGTAAAGGCAGTCCCATTTGTGGGAATATTGTCCTTTACTTAACCAATCTCCTACTAGTATTTTGGTTATTTTTGTTTTTTTTTCTATTAATATTGCCATGATAGGGCAGAAGAGACAGCACAATTGTTCTGCAGCAGACTTTCCTGCCTGAGGCCCTGCTGTCACAAATTCAGTCCCCAGCACCATCACAAGCCAGAGCTGAGCAGTGCTCTGATTTCTCTGTATTTTTCTCTGTATCTGTCACTCATTAAAAAGAGGAATATAGGAGGTGTCAGGGGGTAGCGCAGCGGGTTAAGCGCACATGGCACAAAGTGCAAGGACCAGCATAAGGATCCCCGCTCGAGCCCCTCCAGCTCCCCACCTGGAGGGGAGTCGCTTCACAGGCGGTGAAGCAGGTCTGCCGGTGGTGTCTCTCTTTCTCTCCCCTCTCTGTCTTCCCCTCCTCTCTCCATTTCTCTCTGTCCTATCCAACAACAGCATCAATAATAACAACAATAAAAATAAATAAATAAATAAATAAAATATATTTTTTAAAAAGCATTTCTGTTTTTTTAAAAAAAGGAATATAGGGAGTCAAGATGTAGCACAGCGGGTTAAGCGCAGGTGGTGCAAAGCTCAAGGACCGGCATAAGGATCCAGGTTCCAGCCCCCAGCTCCCTACCTGCAAGGATCTCTCCCCCTCTCTGTCTTCCCCTCCTCTCTCCATTTCTCTCTGTCCTATCCAACAATGACGACAACAATAATAACTACAACAATAAAACAACAAGGGCAACAAAAGGGAATAAATATGTTTTAAAAGGAATATATACAACATATATTTTTAAAAACTATCCCTATAACAAACTTTATCTCAGGTTTATTCTTTGTGCTCATCCATAATTATTTCTCTATAACAAGCTCCTAGAGGTGGGATTTTGAAAATTCACAAACTTTCTGCTTACTTAGATCTTCTTTTTTCTTTTTTACGTCCAATGTTATCACTGGGGCTCGGTACCTACACTATGAATCCCCCACTCTTGGTGGTCATTTTTTAAAACAATTTTATTGGATAGAACAGAGAAACTCTGAGAGAAGAGAGACAGATAGGGAGAGAGAGTAGCCCGGGATGTGGCTCAATGGATAAAGCATTGGACTCGAGCATGAGGTCCCAAGTTCAATCCCTGGCAGCACATGTACCAGAGTGATGTTTGGTTCTTTCTCTTGCTCCTCCTATCTTTCAAATAAATAAATAAAATATCTTTTTAAAAAAGAGAGAGGGAGAGAGAAAGGTAAATACCTGCGGAGCTCGTGAAGCTTCCCCCTACAGGTGGGGAGCGGGGGCTAGAATCAGATCCTTGTGTGGGTCCTCGTGCTTTGTGCTATATGAGCTTAACCAGGTGCATCACCACCAGGCCCTGGATTTCTTTAGTGCATTTAGACCCAATTTTCTATTTCCTCTATAGTCAATAGTTTATGATTTTTCTTATTTATTTATTTATTCCCTTTGTTGCCCTTGTTGTTTTTTATTGTTGTAGTTATTGTTGTCTTCATTGTTAGATAGGACAGAGAGAAATGGAGAGAGGAGGGGAAGACAGAGAGGGAGAGAGAAAGATAGACACCTGCAGACCTACTTCACCACTTGTGAAGCATCTTCTCTGCAGGTGGGGAGTTGGGGGCTAGAACCAGGATCCTTGTGCTTTGCGCCACCTGCACTTAACCTGCTGCGCTACCACACAACTCCCAATTTATGATTTTTCTATGGTTTGCCCATCTTTTGCTTTTATTTACTAGTGAAAGAACAGAAGTTTATTTAGTTAAGGAGATTCACACATCATAAGTACAGTATATATCTCATGAGAGAAGCTTTTTTATATATACATCTTCAAATATTCTACTGGGCATTTAATTTGGGGTGTGTGTGTACACAGCTTCCTGCATTTTGAACATATTTTTGTACAGATCCCTGTCAGCCACACCAGAATGGGGCTGCAGGCTGATGGTAACCAGTGACCTGTTCTTCCTCCTGGCAGAACATCATACCTTCCATAAGTGGAACTGAATGCACACTGTCCACATGTTGAGACGGGCTTGTTTTGTATATTTTTGGATTTTACATAGTCTTTACTTAAACTGTTGAACAAATCCCATCACCATAATTCAATGTCAAGAGTAAAAAAATTGTCCTGGGATCCTTGCCCCCCAGCCCCCGCCCCACGCACACCCTCCCTCCCCTCCCAAGTAACTACTATGGTTGTCTTCTTCTATTTCCGCCAGCATTTCTTTCTATTTTTATAATCAAATACAATGAGAACTTAATGATACTTCTTTTTCTTTCTTTTTTTAAAAATTAAATCTCATTCATTTGCCATTGGTTTACAAGCTCAAGATTGTAGAAAAAAAGCCTCACATAGCTCTATGTGTGTAAGACTCACTGCAACCACCGTTGCTGGTGTCAGACTCCTCCTAACCTTTCTCTTTTCTTCTGTCAGCAGTCATAGCTTTCACAGGGCCCGAGAGTAATATCTTTAATTATCTGATTTCAGAAAGAGAGAGAAGGGGGAGTGGGAGAGAGAGAGGGAGAAACACCAAAGCACCACTCCACCACCCCTGGGGGTGCCTTTGGTGCTGTCCGTGGTGCTACGTTGTGCCAGGAATGGCAGCCAGAGCCTCATGCACAGTATGGCATATGCTCTACCTGGTGAACCTTCTCTTAGTTCTCTGAAAAGGTTTTTGGAGATTGGCTTCTTTTTACACAGCTTAATGATGCCTTTTAAGAAAACATTTATCTGTTTATTTAATAGGGCAGAGAAAAATTGAGAGGGATGGGGAGCTAGAGAGAGAGAGAGAGAGAGAGAGAGAGACCTGCAGCATTGCTTCACTGCTTGTAAAGTTTCCTCCCTGTAGGTGGGGGTCTAGGGACTTGAACCCAGGTCCTTGAGCATGGTAGTGTGTGTGCTCCATGAGTGCACCACCACTCAGCCCCCCTCCTAATACTGCCTTTGATGGTTCTGACTTTTATCAGTTAGGTATCATCTCTGAGCTTTACCCTATCACATAAAGTGTGTTTCTATTCATCATCAAAGGTATTTGGGCTTCCCTCCTCATTCTGCAGAAAAGAGAGGGGGGAAAAAAGATGTCAAGCTGTCTGCAGTATGGGAGTGATTATGTTCCAAGCCCTTTTTTATTTATTTTTTCCCTTTTGTTGCCCTTGTTGTTTATAATTGTTGTTGTTGTTATTGCTGTTGCTGTTGGATAAGACAGAGAGAAATAGAGAGAGGAGGGGAAGACAGAGAGGGGAAGAGAAAGATAGACACCTGTAGACCTGTTTCACCACCTGTCAAGGGACTCCCCCTGCAGGTGAGGAGCTGGGGGCTCGAACCAGGATCCTGATGCCAGTCCGTGCTCTCTACCATATGCGTTTAACCTGCTGCACCACCGCCCGGCTCCCATGTTCCAAGCTTTTATAAACATTTGCATACAGGTTTGGCCCTTTCCCCTGGAAACTGGTCTGTTGCTTAGGGGAAACACAGCAGTGGGCCTACTGGGTCTTGCCCTAAATGATGTTAATGTACATAAGAGTCTGCTGCACCATTTTCCCACCATGGAAGTCAGAAGTCAGAGCGTTCCAGTTGCTCCACGTCCTCACAACCACCTGGCATGACCATTTTTTAATACTCATAGCAATGGTATATAGTGATGTATGATTGGGACTATCACTTGATTTCACAATGGGCAGTATTGAGTGTTTTCACACTAATTTCCCATCTTGTTATCTTTGGTCAAATGGCCATTTAACTTTTTTCCCCCAAAGTATCACTGTTAGCTAAAACTTCATGTTTTATTCAGCTTTCATTAATTTCTCTTTGTCGGTCCTTTTACTGTCCCAGTTCTCCATCTGGGATGTCACCTTACACTTGGCAGTCCAGTCTCCTTAGCCTGCTGTGGTCTGGGGTGGTGGTGGTGGTGGTAAAGGGGCTTATGTAGGACTCAGGTTTATGTGGGCTGGCAAGCAGGGATAATTACCTGAGCACCTGAGCTTGCACCCCACACTCCTTTGCTGACTGAAAGTGCAGCTCCCCGCAACACACACGTAACCTCATGCGTGTCTGCTGAAATGTCACCCAACTTCTGCTCCCCCTGGACGTTGTTTATTGGACCTAGCACTAAACTAGGGCCATCAGAGCTGAGCCCTGGACAGAGTCAGGTGAGGTGGGCTGTGGATGTGATCAGTGGCTGACCTTTCACCTTCTCCCCCACCCCCCTGCATGGCTGTTTGGACAGCAGTGGGTGTAGCCAGTGCCCTTTCAATAGCATGAAAGGGCCTCACACTGGCCTGTTTGTTTGAGGAGATTACATCGGGGCTGTGTGCTCTGCCACAGGCTGCGTGAGGCTGGCTCACCCGGGGAACAGAGCACACAGCGAGCTGAGAGGCAGGTCCCCCACAAAGCAGATGTTTGAAGGCAAAGCAGATGTAATCAAAGCCAGGGAGTGGAGACTTACTCAGACCCCTTAGACTCAAACGCTTCACAACACCTGCGCTTAACCTGCTGCGCTACAGCCCAACTCCCAGATTCAAACGCTGAATGCAAGGGTCCATGCACACACACACCCCTCGAATACCCACCCATGCTCACACGCCCCCAAGAGCACACACACAGCCTCGTGGTGTCTGCATTCAGCTAGGCAAGCATACGCACTATGCACACATGTGCTCCCCACACTCACTCGGAGTCCTGCTGGGGCCACAGCCCTGGGATACCCCCTGCACACAGGGGAGGGAATGCCCACATAGAGGCCTATGGTAGCCCTTCCATGACAGCTTCAGAAAATCAGTTGTTAAAATATTTATTTTATTTTCCCCTGTTTTCTCCCTCTCCCTCTCCCTCTCTCTCCCTCTCTTTCTCTCTCTCCTCCACTGCTCCTTCTCTCTCTCTCCCTCTCTCTCTCTCTCTCTCTCTCTCTCTCTCTCTCTCTCTCCTCCACTGCTCCTGGAGGCTATTTTTTCCCTTTTGTTGACCTTGTTGTTTGTTTGTTGTTGTTATTATGGTTGTTGTTATTGTGGTCGTTGTTGTTGGATAGGACAGAGAGAAATTGAGGGAGGAGGAGAAGATATAAAGGAGGAGAGAAAGACAGATACCTGCAGACCTGCTTCACCGCCTGTGAAGTGACCCTTCTGCAGGTGGGGAGCAGGGGGCTGAAAATGGGATCCCCTTATGCCGGTCATTGCACTACGCACTATGTGCGCTTAACCCACTGCACCACCACCCAGACCTCTCCCCCATTCTCTCTATTGAATAGAACAAAGAGAAATTGAGAGGAGGGAGAGGTAAAAGGGGGAAAGAAAGGCATCTTGGGCAGCCAGGTGGTGACACAGCCATTTAAGTGCACACAGTACCATGTGCATGGGTACACTGGCAGAGGGGAAGTGTCAGGAGCAGTGAAGCAAGTACTGGAGTCTTTCTCTCTCTTTCTTGAAATCTGTCCCATCTCAATTTATGTCTGTCCTATCAAATAAAGAAAAAGGAAAAGGATCCACTAGGAGCAGTGGATTTGTCGTACAGGCACTGAACCCCAACACTGAACCCCACTGAACCCTGGTGGCAATAAGAGCGAGAAAGAGAGAGATGCAAACCTGCTTCATCACTCATGGAACATCCCCCCTAGGGTTGGGTAACAGGAACTAGTCCTTGCATGTAGTGATATGTGCGTTCAACTCGCTGTGCCATCACCTGGCCCCTGTTTTTTTTTTTAACTTTACATTATAGTCATAAAAAATCAAATGTCACTGGAAGCCTGTCAAGGGTTTTCATATTTAAAAAGTTACCAAGCTGAAACTAGGTCAGAGTGACTGCACTGAGGTGAAGCGGACCATATGAGCAAGGGTTTAGGGAATGAGGAAAGGTTTTCTGGTTCTTGTATTTTTCCAAATCCAACACTCTTCAGACCAGATGGCTCCCAGAGAAGGGAGAGAAGGGGAGGGAGGGCACTTAGAACAGGAGTGTTTCTGAGGTGGCTGACAAGTCAGTCAGCCTGAGCAGGGTGGCTAGAGGGCCTGTGATGCTGCCTGCTGGGGCCAGCACTGCCTCCCCACTGTCTTTCTTCTTCTGAGTCCTCTGGGCTTCCTTTCCAGATCAGCATTCCATTAGGAAGCTGCAGGTTTGGAAGGCATTGTCTTTGGGGGAAAAGCCTCCAGGTTCTCTCTCCACAATGAGAGAGACAGAGTCTGCCTGCTGCCAGTTCCTGAATCCCCAAGTTCCCCATGGAGGTTGCCCGAGGGAGGAGGGGGCAGGAAGCTAGACTGCAGATGGGTGGCCTGCGGTCTTCTGGGTACATGGCCAACAACAGGCAGACTGAGTCCCGGAGCTGCCTTTTCTCTCACCCAGGTGGCTGTGCATAGCTAGTCACTGAGAGGTTCTGAAACTTTTCACCCCAGAGCCATTTCTCCCTGCTTGGAACCTTCTGCCTTCCTGGTGCTCCAGCCATCCCCTGCTCCCCACATGGGCAGCCTTCACTGTGAGTCTCCTGTCACCCAGCCTTGCAGCAGCCAGCACGAGACAGCAGCCACTGTCTTATGTTCCCTTCAGCTTCCTCCTCGATGTCCAGCAGGAGGAATGGTCCCTTTATTCACTGGGCAAACACTTCCTGCGTGGACTATCTGGGGTGTGGTGTGTAGTAGACCCACAAAGATCACTTGATAGAGTCAGAGCTCAATCATGACTTGGCTAGAAATGATTCCTTTGAGAGTCGGGTGGTGGTGCACCTGGTTGAGCACACATGTTATAATGCACAAAGACCTAGGTTCAAGCCCCTGGTCCCCACCTGCAGGGGGCAAGTATTGCAAGTGGTGAAGCAGTGTTATAGATTTCTCTCTCTCTCTCTCTCTTTCTATCTCCCCATTCCCACTCAATTTCTTGCTGTCTCTATCCAATAAATAAATATAATAAAGAAATTAAATAAATAAATAAATAAAATTTATATACTTGTTAAAAAAGAAAATGAAAAAGAAATGGTTCTTTTGTCCTTCAGTGATCTCTGACTATGTGTCTGCTGTCACCTGATCCTATGGAACCAATAAGGGACAAATGACATGAAGTTCCAGCCCTCGGGGAACTGACTCTCTGTAGGAGATGGACTTTGAAGGCAGATGTGTGTAATCTTCAGACACAGGCAGCAAGTGGGGAGGCTGGGCAGATGTGGGCAAGAGAAGACCTTGGAAGTCCAGAACCTGAACCCCACACAGGCTGACTCTCAGGACAAATGGTTCAACTGTCTTCGGGGCATTGGGCTCTCTGTCTCCAAAGGCGGTGTGACAACACCTGATGGAGATTCTGCAAGTGGAAGAAGGCTGAAACTGACACCTTGGTTTTGGACCCATTAGCTGAAAGGGCCTCTACTTGGCATTTTGACCGGCTACATGGAACCCAGAGCCCTTGGGAGAATGTTCCTTTTAGTCTAAATCAGAGACCCAGAGTCAGGAAATAAAACAAGAGATTAGGAGGCTCTTTGTACTTTTTCTTCAAGGAGCTGGGAACACCAGTTTGCCAGAATCCCTACCATCTTTCCAGTTAGTTAGCTGAAGTTAGCCTAGACACAAACAGGCCCCCTCCTTGCTACCAATTATCCCCAGCCCAGATCTGAAGGGGGTGGCCACAGTGGTAACTGAGGAGGAAGGGACACTCTAGGGAGAGACAGCTTACCCTGCTCCAGACAGGCTGGCTTCTGCCCTTGGCGGGTGAGACTGGGGCATGTGTTAGTCAAGGTCGGGCTAACAGAGGTAGAACTGGGCCCAGAACAGCCCTCGTGCTCTTGTACTGCTTGCTACCCCTCCCCCTCTCCCCTTTTTCTCTCTAAGTCTTTGAGTCTTTGAGGATAGCCAGAAATGGGCAAAACTAGATTCTTCCTCCTCATCATGGAGACGGGATGTGCCGCCATTGGCCCACAGGCATTGCTGATTGGTGAGGAGGCATCTGGGGTGTATGGTGTGGGGGGAGTCTGTCCTTGCTCACGTGTCAACTGACTAGTCCTTGTGCTCTCAAGCAGAACAGAATGTTTCGTCCTCTCCTCCTCCTCCTCCTCTTCCTCTTTCCCATTCTTCTCCCTTATTTATTTTTCTTTCTTTATTGGTGGGAATTACAGCACAACTGTTTACACATGGGTACAATCATCTCCCCATGATAGGTGTCTGCAAAGCACTGTCACCCCAAACCTAGTTCCATGATTTTTTTTAGAATTTATTTATTTATTCATGAGAAAGATAAGAGGGAAGAAATAACCAGACATCACGCTGGTACATGTGCTGCCAGGGATCAAACTCAGGACCTCATGGTTGAGATGCTTTATCCACCTCCTGGACCACCCTAGTTCCTTTGTCGTCATCATCATGTATCAAGACCCCAAAGCCCACTCCCTCCCCAGACTCCTCCCCCCCTTCCATCCCCAGAGTCCCTTGCCTTGATGCCATACTCCGAACCCAGTCCAAGTCTCACTTCATGTTTTCCCTTTCCATCCTATTAAGTTTGTGAAGTCACTGGACTTCTGCCCCTAACTCTTTCCCAGGAAAGACGTCAATATAGGGGGAGAAGAGAGAGGAGTAGAGGACCCCCTTAATACTGAGAGGGTTCACTATGTCTCTAATGAGTGCACAATCTCTCTGGCCTCAGTTCCTGCCCACCTCCCTCCCCCCAGTTAAACTAGGAGTTTCAGCAGGTTCCTACCACCCATTTGTATCTTTTAAAATACTATATATATTTCATGAGGTAGTTTCACAAAGTCAGAGGACCTCTCGGGTACATGTGGTGTAGAGGATTGAACTGGGAGCCTCTGGTTCACAAGTCTCAAGCTTTGGAGCCTCCAACTAGAGCCACCAAACCCTGGGTTTCTCCAAGGGGGCTCCCCCTGGGCAGCCTGCCCCCCACTGCTGGGTGGGGTGGTTCTTGTCCTGGCTGGAGGCCAGAGAACCAGGTAGAGCTGCTCAGGGTGATGGGATAGGGCCTGGGGGCTGTGCCAGGGAAGTGGAGTGGGGGGCAGGGGCCGTCCCCCGAGTCTGGCCTCCAGGATGTTGCATAACAGATGTTTATTTTTAGTGAGGCTGGGTGGGATTTCTTATATTAAAAAAAAAAAAAAAAGAAAACTTATTTGTCTGCCAGGAAGATAAATATCTGTGCTGAAAGCTCTGGACCAGGCTGCCAGCTGCAGCTTAGAGATGGTGTTGCTGAGGCCCAGAGCCAGCCTGGTCACATGAGAGTCCTGCGTGATACCGGAGGTCCAGTTCACTGCCTCCAGGGCCTCAGTGCAGCCAGTGGTCCCCCAGGGACAGCCCCTCCACCAAGGCTGCCTCCGGGCCCACATCAGTGACTCACCTCCACCCACCCCCTTTTCTTGACATCTTGGTGAAACTAATAGGTCAAACTGTCACTTTCAGCTCTCTCAGCATGAAAGGAGCCCTGGAGTTCACAAAAGACCAAGAATGAGGGTGACCTCAGTCCCTCAGCCCCCACTAGACTGTGCTCAGGGCACTGTCCTGCTACATCATGCTCACAGCTCAGGCTGACCTCTTTAGAAGACCAAACCAAGGATCAGAGTGGCCAAAACTCACACCAGCTACATATGTGGGAGGTCATCTGAGCTTGTGCATGTGAGCATTCTTGTCCACTGCTCCCCATGTGGGTCTTACTAATCTTTATTTCATTTTTATTTTCTTTTATTATTTTATTTTTTGCCACCAGGGTTATTGCTGAGTCCCAGTGCCTGCACAATGAATTCACCACTCCTGAAAACCATTTCTTTTTTCTTTCTTTTCCAGCAGCCCCCCTTTCTTTTTATTTAGTATGACAGAAAGAAACTGAAAGGGAAGGGGAAGATAGGGAGAGAGGGGAGGAAGGAGAGACAGACAGACAGACAGACTTGTAGCACTGCTTCACCGCTTATGAAGTTTTTCAATTGCAGCCAGGGATTGGGGACTAGAACTCAGGTCCTTGCACATGGTAATTATATGCTCAACTGGACACACCACTGCCAGCCCTACCTAGTCTTACAAATCTTCTACAAATTTTCTTTGTTATCTCAAGCTACAAATCTGCTTTCCCTCAAGTCACAGACAAGTCACAGACAAGGGACGGTAGCTCAGGGAGGGACTCACCCCTGCCTCCAGATACCTTGAATTCCAGATACCATAGTACCTGCACAAGCTCTTGGGGATCCCAGAGAGGATCTGCCCACTTGGAGGGCTCCCCCATATCCAGTCCAGGACTGGGGAGTGCAACACTGGCAGAAACTCACAGGCCAGGGCTTTACAAGTTGGCCTCTTTCATTTCCACAGCCATCCTGAGGGCGATCCTATAGGTCCCCATTTGATACAGGAGAAACTGAGGCACAGAGAGATTCAGTGAACTGTCCAGAGCACAAAGCAAGTAGAAGCCAGTGTGTCCACTCTTTGGTGCAAATTGAGTTGCTAGAAAGGGACTGAGTGGGGCTCCCCACCTGGCCTCCTCCCTCTCCTCCTTGATTTGTCCTGGTTGCTGGAGTCTTTCCAGCTCAAAGCTTCCAGAAATCAGCCAGAGAGCCCCCTTCTGTCAGGGGGTGCCTTTCTTTGTAAAGACGATATCAGCCAGAGGGGAACAGGACACTGTGTGGACAAAGGTGAGACAGTGGAGAGGAAAAGGGATGCGACCCCTCACCCCGGAGTTTTGGGGTCAGGCTCTCAGCTCCCCCAAATCACAAGCAGGTCCAGGTCAGGGGGAGGGTTCCCGTCCATGGACTCTCCTCCCCACCAACACCCATAGTTGCTGAGTGGGTTCTCCCTTCTGCTCTGGAAATTTGAGACTTTGGATCAGAATTGCCCATGTCCAAAGCAGAAAGTTCTGGCAAAGGACAGACATCTTTTATAGAGGGTTAGTCCCACCAAGATCAGTGGATGGAGATTCAAGAACATATAAATCAGACTGGCTGCCCCAGAATTACATAACATTGGTGCTTCAAGGGATCTGTCTTGAGCAGTTGACAAAAAAAACCTCGGTCACAGAATATGTTTATGGCAAGTCAGGATTAGAACTTGGGTCCTCTAAATTCGAATCCAGTTTACCTCCAGGCAGTGGTTTCCTCTGTCTCCCCTGCTGACTTAATTCAACCACTAGTTTCTGACCACGTTTTCTCCCCCTCTCAGCCAAAGAGAGCTCACTGGGAGAGCCAGAGTTGCCGCCTGACTCTGACACCGTGGGGATGGACAGCAGCTACCTCAGTGTGAAGGAGGCTGGGGTGAAGGGGCCCCAGGACCGGGCCAGCGCCGACCTCCCCAGCCCGCTGGAGAAGGCTGACTCGGAGAGCAACAAGGGCAAGAAGCGGCGGAACCGCACCACCTTCACCAGCTACCAGCTGGAGGAGCTGGAGAAAGTCTTCCAGAAGACCCACTACCCCGATGTGTATGCGCGGGAGCAGCTGGCCATGAGGACGGACCTCACAGAGGCCCGTGTGCAGGTCAGTAGAGTTGGGGGGGTGAGGGATGGGGGCAGGGAGCTGGGCCTGTCCTTGGGTTTGTGGCCTATACTGAGGCCACCTGATGCCCCCCACCCCCCACCACACCAGGGCTTTCTTCACCTCTTCCCAGTGGGCTCCCAGCCTGGCCCTCTGCTCTACTCCAACCAGAGTGAGTCTGCTTTCACCTACATTGCACCAGATTCATATACCAGGGAAAGGTGAAAGAGGGCTCTCAGTTTATGGGAGGACAAGCAGCCTGAGGTCTGTATGTCTGGCCTCTACATAACCTGAGACACTTTTATGAAGGAGAAGGGTGACTGGTCTCAGCTTTAGGAGGCCCATTTTTCAGGCAGGAAACAGGATAAACTTAAAAGACACCCATGATAGTTTAATGGATGGAGACAGAGAACAATGAAGCTCTTATTTCTGCCCAGGATGACTCCTACCTCCATCTTTCAGGTTCTAACTCAACAACATATTCTCCTCGAAGAAGACTTCCTGACCACAATCAGTAAAGCACCACCCAACCAACAAAGCATCTAACACAACAACACACTACAACCCAACCCAACCCACCCCAGTACAAGAGAACTCAAATCAACACAACACAACCCATTGTAACTCAATAAATCAACACAGCACATATCAACATGCCTCAACACAACTCAACTCACTGTGCCAATACAGTACAACTTAAACCAACACAACACAACCCAGTGCAATTCAACAAATCAACCCAGTTTATATCAACATGACTCAATACAACTCAACTCAGTGCAGTACAACAGACCTCAAACCAATAGAACACAACCCATTACAACTCAGCCAAGACAATTCAATACAAATCAACATAAAACAACTCAGTCCAATACAACAAAACTCAAACTATACTCTGATCTCTTTTTTTATCTCTCTCTTTGCCCCTGACTCTCACTGAAATAAATAATCTTTAAAATATCCTCAGCAAGGAGAGGTTGTGGGGTCAAAGGAACCTTCCTACACTGATGGTGGGAATGTAAATTGGTCCAACCCCTGTAGAGAACAGTCTAGAGAACTCCCAGAAGGCTAGAAATGGACTTACCCTATGATCCTGCAATTCCTCTCCTGGGGATATATCCTAAGGAACTCAACACACCCATCCAAAAAGATCTGTGTATACTATGTTCTTAGCAACCGAATTTGTAATAGCCAAAACCTGGAAGCAACCCAGATGTCTAACAACAGATGAGTATCTGAGCAAGTTATGGTATATATACACAATGAAATACTGTTCAGCTATTTAAAACGGTGACTTCACCGTTTTCAGCTCATCTTGGATGGAGCTTGAAGAAATCATGTTAAGTGAAATAAGTCAGAAAAAGAAGGATGAATATGGGATGATCTCATTCTCAGGCAGAAGTTGAAAAACAAGATTAGAAGAAAAAACACAAGCAGAACCTGAACTAAAGTTGGTGTATTGAACCAAAGTAAAAGATGCTGGGGTGGGTGAGGGGGAGAGTATAGGTCCAAAAAGGATGACAGAGGACCTAGTGGGGGTTGTATTGTTATGTGGAAAACTGAGAAATGTTATGTACAAACTATTGTATTTACTGTTGAATGTAAAACATTAATTCCCCAATAAAGAAATTAAAAAAAAAATCCTCAGCAAGTGCTAAGGTATAAGAAAGGCTCATCATTCTCAAGGCTGTTCAGTGTAAACAGACAAGGACAGTTATACTCTAGTCTAAGAACATTTTCATCATGTGACGTGACAAAGGACTGGCAGCTATCAGTGAATATACTGCCACCCAGCAATGCAGATACCTGAAGTGACTCTAAACAGTCATCTACTTAAGGTCCCAGAACAGGTTCCCCATCGTACTCCTCACTGGTGGTTGGTGAATACCTGGAAACGAAGGTGAGATAGCTAAGGCTTCAGTGGGGAGACCAGAGCCCACTTGTAGCCATGATCTCATTTGAGTTGGAGGTCACCAATCATGCCACCTTACCTGTCTTGGTGTCAGGACAAGGACCCCAGGACTCAGTCTCAGATCCAGCCAGTAGACCTAGGAGAAGCTAAAGAATTAGAGGCAGAAAGGAGATGAGGGCTGGTAGTGGGACACTTTACCCACCACCTACCCACCACCACCCACCACCCGCTTTCCTGCACTTTCTCCCTGATACAGAAGCCTGATATAAGGTGCTATGTTGATGTGAGATGCATTGATTCACTTTCTGTGCAGTGCATGTGTGCATATGTATGTACAGGAGTGTGTCCACAGGCTCCCTAATGACTGGAATGTTAAGGAGCAGAATTCACTTTGTTTTGAAGGAAAGATAGTCTTTCTGGTGCTAAACATGGATATGACATAGAGGCCAAACTAGCACTTCTCAGTCAGCACCCTGTTTCAAAAGTGGAATATTTGCATATACACTCTGTCTTGTGCCTACTTCTAAAAAGACTTCGGGGAAGATTATAAGGAATGACTCATTATTGTCACCCAAGAATGAGAACCCTATCATGGGATAGGATAATTTTGTCAAATGTCTAGGCAAGGGGGCATACCAGTGTCACACCTGATTAAATGCACATGTTACAATGTGCAAGGACCCAACCCCCACATGCAGGAGGAAAGCTTCACAATTGATGAAGCAGTGCTACAAGTATCTCTCTGTCTCTCTCTCATTCTCTGCCCCTGTTCCCTCTCAATTTATCTGTGTCCTATCAAGTTAAATATTTAATTTTTAAAACTTTTTTTATTAGTGATTTAATAATGATTAATGAATGCAAGATAACAAGTGTACAATTTCATACAGTTCTCACCATCAGAGTTCTATGTCCCATCCCCTCCATTGGAAGCTTCCCTATTTTTCATCCCTCTTTGGAGGTACGGACCAGAATTCTTTATGGGGTGCAGAAGATGGAAGGTCTGGCTTCTGTAATTCTTCTCCACTAAACATGGGCATTGGCAGGTCAATCCATACCCCCAGCCTGTTTCTGCCTTTCCCTAGTGGAGTAGGGCACTTGGGAGGTGAAGTTCTGGGACACATTGGTGAGGTCGTCTGCCCCAGGAGGTCAGGATGGCATCATGGTAGCATCTGCAACTTGGTGGTAAAATAATAATAATAATAAGTCTAGGCTAAGAGTCATAGTTGCCAATGAGCGTAAACTTCAATCCTGAGCTTCCTAGTAGCCAAGGTAGAAAGGAAATGTCTTGTCCATCTTATCATTTATGAGAGGGTTACAGGCTGCCAGTACTAGAAAGGGTCAAGTGGGCCTCTTTCAAGTGTGGTGCAAAGGGACTCTGAAGTGGACAGCAGCAACCCAGGGGGCAGCACTGAGAACTGAGGGTGCCTGAGCTCCAACCCAGTGTGCCTTCTGCAATATTTGCTGTGCCAGATTGCTCTCTGAGATGCCTCTTCGTAAAAGGCAGCAGGGTGGGTGGGATTGCTGTGTGCGTCAGACCTCTGGGTTGAGCCCTGAACCTGGCAGTGCAGGAGGTGGGGGTGGGGGTGGGGGTGGAGGGGGTTGGGGTAGATACAGTTGTCCCTGGGCCACACTCAGCTTGTGGGGAGCCAGGTACCCAGCATGAGTGGCAATAGGGATGGGGAGGGAACGATGTCACCACCCCCACCCCGCCCCAAAGATGGACCTTCCCTGGGAAGCAGCCTGGGGTTTGGCCTCCGTCCAGGGGGCTGCGGGGGCCTCTCTCTGCTGTCTGGGATTCCAATCTCTGCAGCTGGTGTCTGAAGACAATGAGACAGCGGTCTCCCCGCCCTGGGCCACCCCGCCCTGGCCCCAGATGGGCTGCGGTTAGTGAGGCCTCCGCCCGCCAAGACAGTTGGCTCCTTGGGGAGAGGCCTGCACTGAGTGGGCCTCCGCCAACCGTGGTGGGCCTGGGAGCGGGGTGGTCCTGGAATGGAAGGCAGGGACTTCACTCTCCTCCCTGGAGTGGTGTGGTGCAGACAGGCTTCGGAGCCTCGAGGCATAGAGGGGAGCTCTCAGGGTCCAGCAATGGGAGCCCTCAGGAGCTCAGGAGGCATGAATGGATGTGGGGGCCCTTAAGGATCTCCTGCCAGCACCTGCTTCCTGCATGAGACCAGGCTACCTTGCCTTACTCCTGGATCTCTGCAAGAGGGTTTTGGCCTGGAGCACTGGGCAAGGCTCTGAGAAAGAGGTGGAGATAGAAGAGGAGGAGGAGGGGAAAAGGAAGAGAAGTGGGAGGAGGAGGGCAGTTCTGCATCCCCACAGTCAGCTCCCACCACCCTAACCTCAAATAAATGGCTGACCTGACCTCCAGCCCCTCCCTGAAGTGCTATCTCTAGCCTCTCCCCCTGCTCGCCACCCTCCCTGCACCTCATCCATCTTGCCCAGATAACTCAGTCTCCCCTCCCCCACACTCCTCCTCAGCTCCCCCACATTCCATCTCCCCCACTCTGCTCCTCCCTTCAATTCAAGGCCCCTTCCTGCAGGACCCTGCCCCCTCAGCCCCCTGCCCATCTGGAACCCTTAACCCTCTGTCTCTCCTCCAAGTCCCCACCACAGGGACCCAGAGCCTCCAGGGATATAGGACAGCCCCCTTGGGTGACAGCAATGTAAATTTGTTTCTTGCCTTCTCCCCAACCCCAAAAGAAAGAAAGAGACCACCTATCTTGATGCCTCTAGTGGGCTTCTTTTCCACCCACCCCTCAAAAGAAAAGAGCCTGGGAGGCTTGAGGGAGCAGCGGAAAGACTGAGCTAAGCCTGCAGGAAATTAAACATGAAATGAAAACAAGCTCCCCTGATTCACTCTCCCCTTCTACCCCCAGGCCCCCACTCAAGGCCCCTGATAAAGGGGGATCCCATTTCTACAACATAGGGAGGAGACCTGAGTGGCCCTTGGCTCCTGGCAGGGGGCCCGGGTCTGGACCCCAGAAGTCCCCGGGGGCCCCAGAAGGCTCTGAGCCAGATTCTGAGACCTCACCCAGAGGAGGGTAGGCCTCCAGAGAGGACACAGGAAGAGGCCTTCTTCTCTCCTGGAGCCCCGAGGGGGAAGTGGAGTGACCCTGCTGGCCAGGGTGTAAGTGTGCCTATCCACACACACGTATCCCCACTGTCATGTACACACACATGTATGTGCACATACACATCGTTGTCACATGCTCTTGTGTGTACATGCATGGATGCATGTGTATATGCATGTGTGTCACATACAAACATGTGTAGGTGTGTTGTCATGTGTGTGCAGACACACTCATGCACACGTTTTACATGTACTTGGGATAAGGGAGGGAAACTGAGATGTGAGATGCAGTCCCCCCATTGAAACAAAGCACACAGACCCCAGCTCACCTCTGCACCCCGAGAGCCGCCTCTGCAGATGGCAGAACAGTGGCCCCACTTTCCAGATGCAGGAACAGAGGCTGCTCTCCAGGCCAGGCTCCTCCGGTGGGAGGACTCAGAGCTGTAGGAGCCACACGTGTGGGCACTGAGGGACCTGTGGGGCTCCCCTGTCAACACCCGCACCCTCAATTTCTCTCTGTCCTATCAAATAAAACAGAAAAGGAAAAAGGGGGGATGGCTGCTGGGATCCTGTAGTGAATTCGTAATGCTGGCACTGAGTCCCAACAATAATCCTGGTGGCAATAAATTTAATTAATTAAAAAACATCCAGAATTTCTATCAGACTCTGTAGGTGGCCATATTGGAGTTGGCTAGATGATTGCTAAAATGAATAGTGATGCATCGTGTGTGTGTGTGTGTGTGTGTGTGTGTGTGTGTGTGTGTGTGTGTGTGTGTGTAAGAGAAAGAGAAATAGGGAGACAGGGAAAAAGGGAGAGAGACCTGCCTACTTCAGCTTCTGAGCCTTAGAACAGTGAAATCATTGAGGGGCATGTGGTGGCTTACCTGGTTAAACACACATGCTGCCATGCACAAGGACCGAGATTCAAGTCCTTCATTCTAGTCTGCAGTGAAAAACATTCACAAGCGGTGGAACAGTGCTGCTTCTCTCCCCCTATCATAAGGAAAAGGAAAAGGAAGGAAAAGAGGAAAATAATGGTTACTAGGAGTGGTGAAGTCATCATGCAGGCACCAAGCCCAATAATCCTAGTGGGAAAAAAAAGGGTACTAGGGCCGGCAAGATAGCTTATCCGGGAAGGTGGAGCAGTGGAGCCCTGGTGACAAAACATAAATAAAAACAGAGAGAAAAAAGCAAGCAAAAAATGAAGGCATCAGACTAGGCAGGTGACTCCACGGTAGATAGAACGCATGCCTTGCATGCCTGAGTCCCAGCACTGCACACAGAAGCAAAAGCAAACAGAGCATCCTCGGCAGTGGGAGGGGTGAGCTACAAACACACACACACACACACACACACACACACACACACACACACGTGTGTGGGACTATAGTCCTAAAATCTTACATTTCGAATGCATATTCTTAAAACCTGCTATTAATTTAACCAGTGACAAATTAAAAGAACGAAAGAGAAAAAAAAAAAAGAAGAAAATCACAAAATGGTGGAGTGGTCTTTTGCCCTATAGCTTGCATACACACAAATATAAAGTATGAAACTTAAAAGAAAATTAAAATGACTGCCCCAAGGTCCTGCCCCAACTGGTGGTGACCTGCCTTGCTGATATTCAGCACCAATGATTCTAGGCTGCAAATTCTTGAGATCCAAGAATGAGGGAGACACTCACATGCCAAGGACACAGCTCAAAGTGTCCCATGGAAAGGCCTCTAGCTGGGTTCTGGCCCCTGTAGTGACTGCTTTGTCCTGCAGGTCTGGTTCCAGAACCGGAGGGCCAAGTGGAGGAAGAGGGAGCGCTTTGGACAGATGCAGCAGGTGCGAACCCACTTCTCTGCCGCCTACGAGCTGCCCCTGCTCACCCGGGCTGAGAACTACGCCCAGGTAAGTGCCACCCTGAGCTGCCTGCCTTTCCCCTGACACCCAGGATGGGCACCTTCCCCAGACAGGGGACTTGAGTGAGTAGGTGCAGGGTGCCCCTTGGGCCTGTCCCTGGTGTGTGCCTGCTGGTGGCATGGTGTGGGAAACCTGGAGCCGGTTCTGTCCATCACATCTGTTCTGGGTCTGGCTGAGATTTAGAGGAGGAATCGCTGGAGCAGTGGTGGCAGCTTTTTTGTCTTCACTGTGGGCATCAGTCTAAGACAGGCTGAGACCAGGAACTCCAGTCACCTCAGAAAGGGAGTCCTGGCAAGACCAGACTAAATGTGGAACTCTGTCCCCTGAGACTCAGCTCCTGACCTTTCACACATCAAGCTGGTCACAACAGGCTTCCCAAATCTGAGGCCCACCTGTAAGTTGGACATTATAAAAGAACCTGTTGGGGTTGGGAAGATAGCATAACAGTTATGCAAAAAGATGTTTAGGCTCTGGTAAAAGAAGAAAAGGAAAAAAGAAAGAGAGGAAGGGAGGAAGAAATGGGAGAAGGAAGGAAGGAAGGAAAGAAGGTTTGAGTCCCCGGCTCCCCACCTGCAGCGGGAGGTCACTTCACAAGCAGTGAAGCAGGTCTGCAGGTGTCTGTCTTTCTCTCTCCTTCTTTCTCTTCTCCTCCCCTCTCAATTTCTCTCTGTCCTATCCAGTAAAAGGGGGAAAAATGGCCACCAGGAGCAGTGTATTCCTAGTGCAGGCACTGAACCCTAGTGATAACCCTGGTGGCAATAAAAAAATAAAAATAAAAATGTAAACAGCTCCTGTCCCAACTCTCCTGTAAGGCTGCTGTGAGGTCTAAGTTAGATAATGCCAAAATATTTGCTAAACTCACAGTTCCTTCCTTCCTTCCTTCCTTCCTTCCTTTTCTTTCTTTTTTTAATTTCATTTATTTACTGGGTAAAGACAGAACAAAATTGAGAGGAAAGGAGATAGGGAGAGATAGATAGATAGATAGATAGATAGATAGATAGATAGATAGATAGATAGTTATACCTACAGCCCTGCTTCACCTTTTGTGAAGCTTCACCCCTGCGGGTGGGGATGATGGGTGGGTGGTGCTAGAACCCAGGTCCTTGAGCATAGTAACATGTGCACTCTATCCTGTGAGCCACCATCTGGCCCTCCGAGCTGACAGTTTCAAAGTATTGGTGCACGATGTCCTTATCTTCCTGCCACCGACATGTCTCCCTCCTGCCCATCCTCCCAGATACAGAACCCATCCTGGATTGGCAACAACGGTGCGGCCTCGCCTGTGCCTGCCTGTGTGGTGCCCTGCGACCCAGTGCCCACCTGCATGTCCCCTCACACCCACCCCCCGGGCTCCGGGGCCAGCGGCGTCACCGACTTCCTGGGTGTGTCTGGGGCCAGCAGCCACGTGGGCCAGACGCACATGGGTGGCCTGTTCGGAGCTGCTGGCCTGAGCCCAGGCCTCAACGGCTACGAGCTCAACGGCAGCGGCGAGCCTGACCGCAAGACCTCGAGCATCGCGGCCCTGCGCATGAAGGCCAAGGAGCACAGTGCCGCCATCTCCTGGGCCACCTGACAGGGCAGCCCACAGGCCCCCCGCCCTGCCCGCGCTCTCCAGGCCCCCAGCCGCCCTCCCCTTGGACTCTCCTCTCAGGAGCCTGGGCTGAGCCAGGCGCCTGACCCTCAGCACTTTCAGCCACCCCAGTCTGAGGCCTCCTGGTACCTCCTGCCCCTGCCCGGGGGAGGGAGAAAGGCCGGCCGTTTGCAGCTTTGCATTTACACAGCCCAGGACCCTTTCTTCCCACCCCATAGGGGTCAACGTCAGAGGCCCACTCTCATCCAGTGGTCAAATCCGTCCTCCTCTCTCTGCTGGGGTCTCTGTCACCGGGTCCCCGACCGAGTCTGCAGAGCAGGTTGCCCTAGTTGGCCCACCGCCTTTCTGGTGCCTTTTCTCTTCTCCAAAGCCCCATGGGACCCAAACTCTTGGAGCCAAGGTGTCTGATAGGACATCTGAATGTCCCCTTGCTGGACCCACCTGATGGCCTGTGCAGAGGAAAAGTGACACTGGAGCTAAGGATGCCTGCTGTCACCCAGCCTCACTGGCATCTGGGAGAAGGGACCGTCCTCAGGTGCCAGGACTCTGGATCTGGGTAGATGCTGCAGGCAGAGGCCGTCCATGGTGCTGGGGGAAAAGAAGCTTCCAGAGCGAGTAGCAGGCACAGCAGGGGTGCTGCACACATGTCTGTCTGTCTGTCCGCCAAATGTCCAGCTGCGAGCAGGGGGCAGACCTGGGCAGCTACGGGCCCTTTCACCCTCTTCTTGCTGGTCACTTGCTGGGGCTGCCCCAAGGACTTCCACCTTGAATACAGGAGCCAGAGTTGGGGTCACAGCATCAGCAGATCAGGAGGCCCATCAGAATCTGCTAGAGGATGTGTGCCCTGTTGGTGGGCATCTGGGCCTTGGCACCACCTGCCTGCCTCTCCCTTTTCTTCTCAGTCACCTCTGGCCCTGTGCCATATCTTCCCCGAATCTTCCAGGCAGGGGGTAGGGACTCCGTGTACCCAGACCTGCTCTGAGCCCTCTCCCCTGGGTTGGAAAGCCCACCCTCTCTCCCCAGCCTCTTCAAGGGCTCCCAGGCCCAGCGTTTATGGGTCACTTGCTGTGTTCCAGATGTTGGGGCAGGATTTCCTCCCAAAGCCAGGTCTCTCTGCCAGCAAGCAAGAAGGGGTGTCCTGTGAGGCCCTTAACTGGAGACATGCAACTTGGGTTTGGGCGCCAGGTTCCAGTGGTCACCCAAGTATATGGCAGTCCTTTCAGAGTCTTGAGGTGGGGATGGGGGTCTCACTCAACTGTCAATGTTCCCCCCCACCCAAGGAAGAAATTTTATTCATGTCATTGATAGGTTCTTGGGCAAAACTGCGACTGTAAGAAACACCAGACAGCCCCTCTCCACTGCTTTGCCTTCATAAGCAAAGGAAGTTTGGTGTTGAATCAGGTGGTGGGACCTGAGGACCCACTGTGTGTGCCTTGGCCACTGTCCATCTTGGGCCTGTCAGCGAGGCAGGGTGCTGAGCCCAGGGCAGGACACAGAGGCATGAGGGGCTCTGCCCTTGAGCTGCTTGAGGTTTGAGGGGAACCACAGTCTTCCCCGTTCCCTCTGTCCTCACCTGCTGCAGAATGTAGACTGAGGACAAGCCCTGCTCTGGCCTCCTGGGACAAGAGTCAGATCTCCAGGCAGCTCTCAGAAGTGAAAGGGCTGTGGGCATCAATATTCTTGAAGGCTTGGTTTTTAAGCATCTCATGTATTTCAGGGTCTTGGAATGACTCTTAGGATGGCCTTTGTGAGCTCTGAGCTTTACAAGATAACTCAGGCTCCCCAGAAAATCTGGGAAGGGAAAGGACAAGAAGAAAAGGCTTAAAGCTGCACTGGGAATGGTTCCCCAGGTCTTTAAATACTCTGGGTGGGGGAAGGATGAAGGTGTGTGGAGGCGAGTGTCTATCAGCATGGATGTGCTCCCCCCTCTGCCCAAGAAGAGACAGTCCAGACAGAAAGAGAACCACGAGGGCCTGAGAACAGCAGGCAAAGACAGGCCAGGGCTCCCGTGGAGTCTTCTCAAAGGGCCCTCTAGTGTCTGCTTGGTTAGAGCCTGAGGATTATTAACCACAACACTTGAGCAGCCTTTGTGAGAAGGCCTTGTGGCTCTGTCTGCCTGCTGGGAGGATGTCCCAGTCCCTCTCCTTACCCCACTGCAGAGCTGATGGCCCCCCTGCCTTGCCTTACCTAACACTCTCAGAATCCCAGAGCTGGGAGGGGAGCTTAGAAACCATCTCCTTAGTCTAGTCCCTTCATGCGGGAGAAGCCCCAGTGACCACCCAGAGCCTGGGTTAAGCTGTAGCATGGCCAGGAGGGGAACCCAAAGTGCCTTAATGGAAGTGCCTTGACTACACAGAAGTGCCCCAGTGCCCCTGGCTTCCAGGACATCTCAACCCCCTGATGGGCTTCTCTCTCTCTGTTCAGCCTTTCCCCTGCTTCTGTCCTGGCCCCAGAAAGCAGGCAGAAAGAGCCCCTCCTCCCACCCCAGCTCTGTGGTCTCCTCAGAGATGGTACCTAGGAGCTGACTGATGAGGATGGATAGCTGGCAGGTCAGCAGGCAGCCTGTCTGACACTGAGAACCTCTGTGCCCTGCCAGGCACCAGTCTGGTGGCTGGGGCTTGACACTAAGGTGCTGCTACACCCTCAGGTGCCATCACTGCCTCCCTGACCCCCCTCCCTGGACATGAGAGGGGAGGACTCTGAGGAACCTGGAGTGACTTGTCCCCAGGTATTCAAGGGTGCCCAGAGGACATGGGCTTTGTATCTTTCCTTGAATTTTTTCAACTATACTTGACTCTCAGCTCTCACGGCCGGCTGTGCCCCTGGCTCTGGGCAGTACAGTGGCTAGGTTAGTTCAGAGACACTGCCAAGGGTTGGGGGGCAGCCTTGACAAGTGGGTCCCTGATTCACAGCACTGTGGCTACCCTGGATGCAGCCCTAGTGTCCCAGCTGCCCTCACTCCAGCCAGGCAAAGAGGAACATGCCTCCCCCCGCCACACACACATACCAGAAACTTCCAGGTATCTTAATCCACACAGCCATTCCTTCTCCAGGCCAGGCTGTGTGGGTGAGACCTCCTCACAATTGATGATCCCAAGCAAAGAGGACTCACAGGGGGTAGGTGGGGGGGAGGGAAGATGATTGACCCAGGGGTCCTCTGGAGAATAACCCACAGTCATGAAAGAGGACAAAAAGAAAACAAACAAACAAAAAAAAAAAACCCTGCTTCCCAAAGTCCCACCAAAGCCCCCAGTGATTCACACAGAATGCAGCAGTAGGGAGAAATGGGGGACAAGGCCACCTACTCTCGCCCTCCCCTTCCATCCCCTTCATGTCCACACACACAGCTAGGCCTTTATACTACTGATTTTGAAGGACAGTTTTCCCATGTCTAGTTATCTGTTTGGGTGTGCCGTGGTTGAATATAAAGACAGCCGAGTGATAGAAGGAACATAAACCTCAAATCTAGTCCTTGATGTCCTCATTGTAAGATACCTTAACCCTGTTATCAATGCAATTTTTCTCTGTAGCTTAATGGCCTGGGGTGGAATATTAAAGTATATATAAATATATATTAAAAAGTGCATTGAAAATCCAGAAAAAAAGTGTTTAAAAAAATAATGAGGTTGGTTCCATAAAGTTTGACTGCCTATACCACCATGTAACGACACTATAGCAAAATATTAAAAGAAATGTTTTTGTCTTCTAAAGTAAGTTATTGCACTTACATCTGGGGGGGAGGGACATTAAGGAGAAGAGATCAGAGGGGCCCAGGCAGTTGGGATGGTGGTGGGGGTGCTCAATGGGGAGCGGAAGCAGCACCCTCAGCTAGGCGCAGCCTAAACTGTCTGTTTGCCGGTTGTTTGCAATAAACTCCTTCTCCTTCCTCCTCTCAACTGGAACCTGTCTGTTTTGTTCCTGGCTTGTGACAGATGAAATGTGATCAGAGGGGCCTCTGAAATCTCACGTTAATTGAAGTCGGCAAAAAATACTAACAGTGCCCTTTTGAACTGCTGACACAGTGCAGAATGGATTACCAGGCTAGATTAAGAACAGGTGGTGGGCCGGGGCTCCTGCGCAAAGAGGGGGTGCATGGACTTCCAGGGTCTCCCCAGACCTGGAAGGGGGTGCCCCCTTCATCTCAAAGGACCTGCCTCCACAGCAGGCAAGCTGGGAGTGGGAAGGAAAGGGGGCACGAGAGCACCTCACCCCAGCTCCCCTAGGCTCTGGTGGATGCGCCTAGCACAGACTGCTTTCAGGTCTGCCATGTGGCTGGGGCCTGGGTGTCTCTGGGTGTTGGTCTTGTGCCCAAGGGCTGCTGTGGAGGCTGGGGGGTGGGCAGGTGGGGAGGGCATGGAGCTCTGGGATGGGAAGGCTGGCTGCTTGGCACAGAGCACAGGCTGGGCCTCCAGAAGGGGCAGGTCCAAGTCCTGGCTCTACCACTTCATGCCTGGGGCAACTTGCAGGGGGCCTATGTAGCCAGATGCGTTTTATAACAATACTAAGAGAGGGAGACGGGGAGGGGAAGGGAGAGGGACAGAGAGAGAGAGAGAGAGAGAGAGATTATGAATGGGGCAGGCTCTACTACACAGCAGGTATGTTCTTGTTTCCAAGCATGCAGGGCAGGTAGCCTCCTAGGGTCCTACCCCTCACCCCTCAGTGCAGGGAGGGGAGTCAGCTTTGTTCACCCTCTGATGGGACACTCAGTCTTCACATCAAAAGAAGTACTGTCTGCTTCGCTAGTTTGGGGGAACATTAAATGGCTGAGACATGGGCATGGGCTTTGGAAACTGGAGGTGGCAATGACAGAGAGGACCACAGTTGCTTCTCAAAGAAAGATACAACCCTCCCCTCCTTTTCCTACTCCTCTGCCCTCCTATTCCTCTCTCTAATGCTGTGCATGTTGCTTCCTTGGGGCCAGTCTCAGCTTTGGCTCCTGTGGGGAATAAACATCATTCAACAGACACCCAGCTGGGTTTTAGGTTGGCCTGGCTGGGAACTGTATTTGCTTGTTTGTTTGTTTGTTTTGCTTTTTTGTTCATTTGTTTTTTTCCATCAGGGTTGTTGCTAGGGTCCCATGCCTGTAAAGTTCCATGGTTCTTTATCTCTCTCTACTATCCTTTTAGAAAGAAGGTGAGAGATAGAGCAAGAGAGACAAAGAGAAAAGGAGAGACAGCATAGCACTGCTCTACCATAGTAAAGTTCACCCCTGCAGGTGTTCTCATTTGGTGCCTGGGGGCTCGCACCCAGGTCCTCACGCTTGGGAACTTGTGCGCTCTGCAGAACAAGCTCTCTCCCAACGCCAGGAACATGCATTCACACAGAACACTTGTCTTCTCTGTGAGCCCAGCATCATAGCAGCGCCTGCACTCTACTCCAAATCTCTGATGAGCCCCAAGACAAGAACCAAAGCAGAGAGAGAAGAGCTCTGTTGGGGAGGGGGTGTCTTCCCCTCCCCCACCTGTCCTGTGCCCCCTCCCCCCATCTGCACTCTCCTCTCTGAGAATCCAGACTTTTGCTGAAGTATAGGCCCCCTGGGGGTGAATCGGCTGATTCTGTGTGCTAGCAGAGCCTCAGGAAGATGGGCTGATGACTCTGACTTGGTCTTTCTCATCTGGAGACCACCCATTACTCCCCAGGCCCTGGGGTGTGGGGCTGTCACTTGGCCACATGGCTGGTCTGGTCACCTGTCCTGCTTCCAATACCTGGAGCCCAGCCCAGCCCAGCCCCTCCCCCTGAGAGCATCTGCTCAGCCTCTGAGGGTTTTCCCCCCAAAGGACACCGTCCTCCTCCATGCTTCCCCACTCCAGGGCCTGCTGTCCCTCTGCACTCAGTGTGATCAAGTGCGGAACTAACTAACTCTCTGTCAAGTCACCTAGGTGTGTATGTGCCTGCGGGGCTGTGAGAGAGGGCGACCGGGCTCAGCTCGCCCCTGAGTGTCTCTGGGAAGCCATGTGTGGTGGGGGAGAGGATATGCTTTTTCTGGTTCAGGATGGGAAGGGGAAGATCCAGGAAGAGGAAGAGAGTCCTGTCAGAGAGCTGGCTGCTGGCTCAGAGCACTACAGATTAGCCCTGAGGGAACGCGGAGGCCAATCTCGGTGGTTTGGCCCTTCTCCCCTCCCAGCTGGGCACTCCAGGAAGCCTGCCCTCCTGGTTCAGTGTTTTGGGGGTGAGCCCTCACCAGCCCAGTCCCCTGTGATGGCCCCATTGGTCTGTGGACCAGAGCCTTTCCTCTACCAGCTCTCAGCCCGGTTCACACACCACCTACTCCCAAAGTCCTCCATGGACAGTCCTCAGGTCCCCAGCCTTTCCATATCAGCAGGGGACAGTCTGTAGATGACTCCTCTCTCACTTTGTTGCCACCCCAGCAGAAACCACTGTTTCTCTACAGCCCCATTGTCCCAAGTCTCACTGCAGGAGTGACTGCCAACTAGGGGTGCCATGAGCTTGGCTGGTGGGAGGAGGGGTGCAGCGGTGGTGGTCCCTCCACACCCGGGCCCACACTTGTGAGCTCAGCAGCTAAGGAACAATAGGGTCCTCCACAAACAAGCCTGTTCCCCAAAATAGGGTTTACTGCAAGCTCTGTGTTCAGAAGTCAGGAGACATATGCCAGCTCCAGAGACAATAGGGTGTGAGAGTTGACATTTTCCCAGGAATTCCATGATTCCAAACAGATTTTTTTCTTTTTCTTTTCTTTTTCTTTTTTTTTTCTTTCTTTCTTTTTTTTTAGCTCAACACAGACCAACAGGCTTGAGGAAAGGCAAACTTCCGAAAGGAACTTCAGTTTATGGCCATGTGTGCGCCATGTGTTAAGGTGTTGCCTTAGCAGCCGGGGGTGACCCCCCTGTGGAGCCCATGTGAGATCTCCTCGAACCCTGGGCAGGGCAGGGTTCAGAGGCTCAGAGGCTGTGGGGCTCTTGCCACCCCTCCTAGGCGCTGTCTTTGGTTTGCTGCCCAGCCCTCTCTCCTCACCCCTTCTCCATCGTCTCCCCACCACAGTCTCTGTAATTACCATGCTCTGTGGGAAAGGGAGGAACTCTCCTTTGCTATATTGAAGCTGAACTGCACCAGAAAGAGATTAAAATGGCACATAAGCACGTGTGTGCGTGTGCGTGTGTTGGGAAGACAAGGGAAGAGGAGCAGAGCCTGAAGGATAAGACACAAAGGAGGCCCGTGGGAGTTGGGCGGTAGCACAAAAGGTTAATCTCAGGTGGCGCAAAGCTCAAGGACCGACCTAAGGATCCCAGTTTGAGCCCCCAACTCCCCACCTGCAGGTGAGTCGCTTCACAAGCAGTGAAGCAGGTCTGAAGGTGTCTTTCTCTCCCCCTCTCTGTCTTCCCCTCTTCTCTCCATTTCTCTCTGTCCTATCCAGCAAAGACAACAACAATAATAACTACAACAATAAAACAACAAGAGCAACAAAAGGGAATAAATAAATAAATAAATAAATAAATAAATAAAATATTTTTAAAAAGGAGGCCCACATCTTCAAGATGGGGATGGGGCAGGGACAGACACCTCTGGTGCAGAGACAATATACAGAAGCACTAGCTGAGAAAGCCACGTGGCAATGGGAGAGGTAGGAGACCTGGGCTGAAGAGTTGGCTTTGCAATAAATGTGTCAGCTGGATTTACTTCAGTTTGTCACTGAACTTCTTCAGTTCTCAAGTCTTTATCTGTACACCAGGAGGTTGGTTAGCTCTTTCCTGCTCATCTCACAAGGTGGTTTATGGAATCCAGAAGGGTTAAGATATTCGAAAGTAGTGACTAGTTGTCTGGATGGGGAAATCACACTTTCTGGTATTTGGAGGAGGGAGGACCATGAGGGTTGACTTCCACTCAGAAGAGTCAAGGTAGGATGCCTAAGGTGCCATCATGTGCCATTCCATGAAGCACTGGGAGCTGTTGGCAATATATCATGGAGTTGAACAGGGAGCTGGTAGGAGGTTTGGAGGTGAGTAGTGTATTCATCTCATAGCAAGACCCACACTGAGAGCGGACAGCAGATGCATATTCTCTCATGGTTCTGGAGGTGATAGATATGTGAGCTGGGTGCTGGCAGTCTTGTGTCTGCTGAGGCCTCTCTTTCTGGCTGGGAGATGGCCACCCTGTCACTGTGTCTTCACATGGGTCTGCTCTCAGGAGGAAAGGGCTTGGGTGTCTCTTCATTTCCACAAAGAGAATTAAGGTCCCATGTTTATGACCTTACTTTATGCTTTAAATAAAAAAGATTTATTTATTGACTATGAAAAAGAGAGGGTGAAAGGAGGAGAGATCAGGTCACTGCTCGACTCAGGCACAAGGTGGGGCCAGGGATTGAACCTTTGGATTCTGAGATTTCAGGAATGCAAGTTCTGGGATCTGACAGGCTGAGCTATCTCTCTGACCCCTCACTGAACTTCTGTTACTGCCCTACGTGCTCTGTCTTCAAATCCAGTCATACTGGGGGGTTAGGGATTCATGTAGTTTGCAAGCAGAACCAACTCACATGGCTGGTGTGTTCTACGGATGAGCGAAGCACACAGAAACAGACAAGTGGCTGCTCCCCTCACCCTCACATCCCAAAGTGCCTCAGCAAGTCTTCCCAATGGGTCCAGCAAGTATTTGGCTCAGTACTTTATCGCTTCCTACTGGGGTGACTGTTTCATCCTACTTTTCAGCCCCTCTGTCAAACTCCCTCAATATGGGGGCCAAAGTAAGGGTGTCACAGGGCATCACTGAGCGGAGCCCTCCAGAACCACCATCTGCAACAGCTTTACATTGCTTTCTGGTCCCTTTTCAACTCTCCTGTCTAGGCTCATCATTTTCCACTCTCCAAGTTGGATTCGATGCTTACAGCGTCACACATCCATTAGACTTTCCCATCCCCTTGCTTCCTCTCATTGCCCTCAGGTCAAAGTGCCCGCCCCAGGCTTCCTCCACTCCCCACCCACCTAGTGTCCACCTGCATTCACTAATTCTCCAAGCCCACCTCATTCCATGACACCTTCCCCAATCAGAGGCCATATGTTCCTTCCATGGCAGGGGACGGGGGCAAGGACCCTTAGTTGGGCTCCCATTTCTAGAGCAGACAGGACTGGAAGAGGCTTGTCTCTTGTATGAACTAATCCAATTGTAAGTCCTTTAAAGGTGGAAATGATGTCCCCTTCCCCATTTATCCGTCCACATAGCACAGGACCTCTCACACAGCAAATGCTAGTATATGTCAGCAGAGGGCTGGCTAGTATGCATTCTAGAACATATGCAGTCCTGTCTGTTCATCTTTCATGGATTGTGCCCATTTCATTGATGTGATAGACATCACTGATATAAAGTCACTCATTCACACACACACACACACACACACACACACACACACATTTCTAAAACCTATACTAATGTTCTGATATGAGCAATTGTGTCTTCTCTTTTTGTCCTTAAACAGTCTAGTGCAGCTATTGATTAAAAAAAAACAAAAAACGTTCACGTGGCACAAAGCGCAAGGACCGGCATAAGGATCCTGGTTCGAGCCCCTGGCTTCTCACCTACAGGGGAGTTGCTTCACAGGTGGTGAAGCAGGTCTGCAGGTGTCTTTCATTCCCCCTCTCTGTCTTCCCCTCCTCTCTCCATATCTCTCTGTCCTATCTAACAACAACATCATCAATTACAACAGCAATAATAACTACAACAATAAAAAACAAGGGCAACAAAAGAGAAAATAAATAAATATATAAAAAAGTTTTAAATGGATTTTCTCCACTGTTCATCCAGTTTGTTTTCTTATTTCCACTCTTCACCCTTCTCTTATTTTTCCATTATGAACACTTGAAGCTTTCAATTTCCAAGTACTTCATGATTTTGTGCCCTTTAATGCACAGAACATAGATTTTCATTTTTCACTCAACCCAAAAATATCTTTTCACTTCACTTGTGTTTTCACTAGGCCAGTATACTATAAATGCGTGAACTTCTAACTAGTAGGCGTTTTTCCTAGGTGTCTGTTGCTGATTTCTGCATTCCATTGTGGTCAGAGAACATAATTTTTCTCAAAAATTGCTGACTTGTTTTATGGTGACACACATTTGTGATGAACGTTGCATGAACATCCCTGACAAGAATTTGTTACCTAATGATTAGTTGGTCTTTTGTGACTATCAATTGTGCCAAAGGGGGTTAGTGCTATTTAGATTATCTACATTTTGATGCTTAGTGTATGAATTCATCCTGCCAACTACTGAGGGAAGAGCGTTAAAGCATTCAAATATAATTGTGGAATTTTCTCTTAAGTTGTTGATTTTACTCCATATATTTTGAAGCAGCTCTTCAGTGCTTACACATTTAGGGTCATCTGTTCTGGCTTCCTCTTTCAGCTTGCTGATACTCCCTTATCCTGAAGCTTATTTCATTCTTTATTCATAATAACCACCCCTACTTTCTAATGATTGTGTTCCTAGCATATCTTTTTATGCCCTTTTACTTTAACCATATTTGAGGGTTTCTTCTTATAAATAGCGTGTAACTAATTCAGAATGATAACCTCTGCCCTTAAATTAGTCTATTTAGGTCATTTACATTTACTAGGATGTTAATGTAACTTAGGACTCCCTAAAATAGCCTTGGAGTTCATTTCTTTCTTCTGCATCACTTGATGTCATTTTTTTAAAAAAAATCTTTCTTTCATCTCATGTCCTTTCATTCCTTTTCTTTGCTCCTTGAGTTCTGTTCTCCACAGCAGGTGAAATGATCATTTGAAAAATACCTTTCAGCTGGAAGTATGGATCGACCTGTCAACACCCATGTCTAGAAGAGAAGCAGTTACAGAAGCCAGACCTTCCACCTTCTGCACCCCATAATGATCCTGGGTCCATGCTCCCAGAGGGATAAAGAACAGGAAAGCTTCCAGTGGAGGGGATGAGATACAGAACCCTGGTGGTGGGAATTGTGTGGTACCCCTCTTATCCTATGGTCTTGTCAATCGTTATTAAATCAATTTTTTAAAAAGAAGGCAGTTCAAAACAAAAAAGAAAAGAAAAACGACTTTCAGTTTTTTTCTATTTATAATTGGATAGAGTCAGACAGAAATTGAGAGGCGAGGGGAAGATAAAGGGAAAGAGACAGAGACACACCTGAAGTTCTGTTCACCACTTGTGAAGCTTTTCCCCCTGCAGGTGGGGACCAGGGGCTTGAACCCGGATCTTTGTGCACTGTAATGTGTGTGCTTAACCAGGTGTACCACTAGTTCATTATGAACATTCATTCTTATTTTCTTTCAGAATATAAAATTCATGAGAGATAGGACTATGTCATGTTCTATGTAGCATCCTCACATTAGGAAAAGTACGGGGCGGGGGGGCAGTGGTGAACTCAGTTAAGTGCATATAGTACTATGTACAAGGATACGCTCAAGGACCCAGGTTCAAGCCCCTGCTCACCACCTCCAGAGGGGACATTTCACTAGTGATGTCTGTAGGTATCTATCTTTCTCTCTCTGTGTCTATCTCCCCCACCCCTCTCAGTTTCTCTGTCCTATCAAATGAAAAAAAAAAAAAGGCTTCCAGGAGTGGATTTGTAGTGTTGGCACTGAGCCCCAGTGAAGTGAAAACCCTGGAAGTAAAAAAAAAAAAAGAGTATTTGGCACACAATTAATCCTCAATAAATATTATATTGATTGAATGAGTCAAACACATGATTTTTCTTTTTTATAAATATGTATTTAATTTTTAAATTTATTTTGGATAGAGACAGAGAAATTGAGAGGGGTAGGGGAGATGGGATGAGAGAAGGAGACACCTGAAGGACTGTGTCACAGCTTATGAAGCTTCCCCTACAGGTGGGGACAGGAAGGGGCGTGGCCTGAATCCGGGTCCTTGTGTACTGTAATTATGTGTGTTCTACTAGATGCGTCACTGCCTGGCTCCTAGGACTTTTATTTCTTAAGGGAAAAGAATCCTTAGGAACCAGCAGACTACAAACACCTGAGTGGAAACATATTTTCTTCTTATCTTTTCTGTCAAAGTGAGTTAAAGCTGGTTGTCAAATGCAGTTCTCTTCATGAAGAGGCTTTATTCAGGTTCAGATTGTGTCTACAAAAGGCTTTTCTGCTTAGTAATTTACCAGGCTAATCCAGTCAGAGGAGAATTAGATAACAACCTCTAGCCTAGGTTAGGATAGATGATGCTATTGTCAAAGTCTGGGGAAGCCAGAAACCACCCCTTAGGAGGTCCTCATCCAGAACATGTCCTAGTCCTCAATCTTCTGAGTAACCTATGATTCATGGTAGTGAGCTGTCAAAAGCTTTTTCTCCACCCCAAAACTGCCCCAGGTCACCCTTCCAGTGAGATATTGCAAACCACCCAGGGGACCATAAGAAACACCGATGTATTAACTAATATTCATCCCTATGACTTTCAAAGAAGGGCCAGGACCCAACAGGAAATGGGAGATGTTATCAGAAGAGGGATTGGGGAACCCTTGTATTCTCCACACACTGGTAATGATGAAGTCAATAGATATATTTGGCCAAGTCGTCGATGTATCAAACCAAATCTGATAGTAGGGAGAGAGAATATGACTATTGAGAGTATATCCAGAAGACAAGGACCTAGACTGGACACAGGGTAGGCAGGAGGGAGGAGATGAAGGCAGACCTTCCCAGACCGGCTAGAGAAAGACCGTTGAAATCCTATCGGAACTGCTGCCACCAAGGCTCGGTTTTTGTTAATTACCTCAATTGTGCTGGTTATACCCTTAATGAGAAACACAACTGTACTTCTAAGCAGGCAGCATGGCCAGCAGAAAGCTGAAACCTGAAAATCAGCAGATACAGGGGCTGCATACAAGGTTCACTCTGGAAGTGAAGCCACATCCAGAACACAGGGGGAGACAGCAGCCAGTCAGGCAGGGCCCTCACCAGGCACCGGATAGACGGATAGACGCTCTCTGGACTTGTCAAGAGGCCCAAATCCCAAGTGCTCATTTCAATAAGGTAAGAAAATAAACATGGGGCTTATTTATAGCACAGGAAAGGGACTGGGGCAAAAGAACTGCTTCTTTGGTAATCCATCCTGACGGGGCCAGATAGGATCCAGACCCCCAGGCTCTCTGGTAACAGGGAGAGCAGAGAGAGGGGCCGGAAGAGGGCTGGCAGCCAGCGTCACCAGGTTCAGTCTGGCAAAGGCCCTGGTTAAGAGAAGGGGATGAGATATGATTCATCACTCCAGTTACCAGGCCAGGCCTAAGGACTCTTGTTATCTTCAACTTCCGGTGAGGCAAACGAACAAGGCCTGGGAGTGAATTGTCTCAAGGGCAAGGAAGGATCAGGGCACAACTGAAGGTGGGCGCTGTGAAAGAGCAACTGGGTCCTTGCACCCTTGGAAGAGGGTGTGGATAGCATCCTTATTTACCGTCGGAACGGCAACACACATGCAGAGTCTCTGGCTCCTGGTGGGCTCACATAGTCTATGGGACTCGGGAACGCCAGCTAGAATTAGAATTCCTCCAGATCAAAACAGGTTTTTCTTTTTCTTTCTTTCTTCCTTCATTTCTTTCTTTCTCTCTTTCTTCCTTCCTTTTTTATTTTATTTATTTTCCCTTTTGTTGCCCTTGTTTTTTATTGTTGTAGTTATTATTGTTGTTGTTATTGATATCATCATTGTTGGACAGGACAGAGAGAAATGAAGAGAGGAGGGGAAGACAGGTCGGGGAGAGAAAGATAGACACCTGCAGACCTGCTTCATTGCCTGTGAAACAACTCCCCTGCAGGTGGGGAGCCGGGGGCTCGAACTGGGATTCTTACACTCGTCCTTGCACTTTGTGCCACATGGCTTAAGCCCAACACCCTCTTTTTCTTTTCTGTTTATTTTGCTTTGTTTTACCCACCAGGGTTATCACTGGTGCTTGCAATGCTTCACCGTTCCCAGAAGCAATTTGTCCTTCCTTCCTTCCTTCCTTCCTTCCTTCCTTCCTTCCTTCCTTCCTTCTTTCTCTCCTTCCTCCCTTCCTTATTTTCTTCCTTTTTCCCTTCCTTATTCCCTTCCTTCCTTCTTTCTTTCCTTTTCTTCTATAGATATGAGAGAAAAATAGAGGGACAGCCAGGACAGACATCTAACACCAGTGTTACTGCTCCACCACTCATGAAACTGCCCCTCTGCAGATGGAAACCAAGGGCTTGAACCCAAGTCCTCGCACATGGTAATGTGTGCACTCAACCTGGTGAACCGCCATCTGGCTGGGCCCTTGACCAGGGAAAAAAATATATATATTTTACTTTTTATTCTCACCTGGGTTACTACTGAGGCTCAGTGCCCAACACTCCCAAAGGCATCCCCCACATCTCTTCCACTTAATAGGGCAGAGGGAAAATTGAGAGGAAATGGGGTGACAGGGAGGGAGAGAGAAAGAGAGACACCAGTAGCACTGTTTCACCACTCCTGAAGATTATTCTCTGCAGGTGGAGACCAAGGACTTGAAACTGCTCTCACGTGTGGTAAAGTGTGCACTCTACCAGGTGAACCACCACCCAGCTGGCCCTAGACCAGGGCAATCTCTCATTCAGTTCAATCTCCTGGGTTTGGTACAGAATATTCCAAATGAATGGATGAATGAATGAATAGTTAGAAAAAAATAGAATGACTGAATAAATGCTCCCATGCCCCACCTGGAGCAGTAACTGGCTGGCAGCCCTTGGGCTGTGATTATCAGATTACCAGACATTTTTTGAGATTATCCTAGATAGACATCAAAGCTGATACGATAAATCTGCCATAAATCAGAGGCCACATAGACTGATTTGGAAGGGAGGCATATGGTGGCATAGGCTGCATGGTGGCCAAGACAGGCCCCATCCCCTGCTCTGGGGGGCAGCTCTCATCCATGATGCAGTCCTGAGAGTCGTAGCTAAATGGAGCTTTGCTAAGGAAATCTCTCCGACACAACCTACAGCCTGATACCTCTTGAGAGCCACTCAAGCACCTTCTCTTTTGCTCCACAGCCCTGTGCTTTGCAGGGAGAATGGGGAGAAATGATACCTAGGCCCCCAGCAGTTGAGGGCAGGAGAAAGCTAAAGAGTTCTCTCCTGAAAAGGTTGCATATCTGAGACAACAAAAGGCCAGACACACATCCTGGTGACTCAACCATTTTTTATGGGGGTGGGGTGGGGTGTATTACTGAATTACAGTGCATCTGTTTACACACGTGTATCGTTTCCCCTTTCTGCATAACAGGAGTCTGCTGCACACTTTTATCCCCCCCATCAGAGGCCCCCAAACCCCACTTCCCCCAGACCCTCCCCAGAGTCCCTTGCTATGATATAGTACCCTACCCCCAATCCAAGTTTCATCCTGTGTTCCCCACTTCCTAGCTCTGCCCCCCAAGTTCTACCCACATACGAAGTTATCCCATATTCATTATTCTCTTCTTGACTCATGCCATCCAGCAGTTTTCCTTCTATTTTCAGCAAAGGTGAGGCAAAGACCGAGTTTCTGCTCTGCTGTCTAAGCCTTTGATGGCTTCCCTTGGTTTACTCACATTGGTCATATTGCTGTCGTTTCTGCCCTCCCTTTTCCTAGATGTCTGCTCCTTTTGCTGCTATTATTTCAGCGTTCATTTATATTCTACCACAGATTAATTCATTTGGAGTTAGAGTTCCTTTACTTCTTTTCTTTTAGTGCTCCTTCCAAAGTTCTTGCAAGATAGGGTTTTTGGTAGTGAATTCCTTCAATTTCTGTATTCAACCATTTCTTTCTTATTTTATTATTTATTTTCCCTTTTGTTGCCCTTTTTTATTGTTGTTGTTGATGTCATCGTTGTTGGGTAGGACAGAGAGAAACAGAGAGAGAAGGGGAAGACAAAGGGGGAGAGAAAGATAGACACACCTGCAGACCTGCTTCACCACCTGTGAAGGAACTCCCCTGCAGGTGGGGAGCCGGGGACTCGAACTGGGATTCTTATGCTGGTCCTTATGCCTCACACCACATGTGCTTAACCTGCTGTGCTATCCCCCAACCCCCAGTATTCAACCATTTCTTGAGAAGTAAAGGGGCCTGGAAATCTGAGGGTCTTTGTTTGTTTGTGTGTGTGTGATCTTTTCCTTAGTCTTTTTAAAAAAATTATATTTATTTATGTATTATTGAACAGAGACAGAGAGAAATTGAGAAGGGAGGGGGAGGTAGAGAGGGAAAGAAACAGAGAGACACCTGCAGCCCTGCTTAACCACTCATGAAGCTTCCCCTTGCAGGTGGGGACCAGGGGCTTGAACTCGGGTCCTTGTGCACTGTAATGTGTGTGTTTAACCAGGTGTGCCACCACCTGGCCTCCTTCCCTAGTCTTCTTTCCTGTGCCACCAGACATGGGGAACCTGAGAATCAAGTCACAAAGCATAGGGTGACCTGTGGAGAACCCCCCACCCATACTCACTCCTGGAACCTGAAAGTCCCAGAGCTTGGAGGGGAGGATCCCCAAATTACTTAGCATATGGGGAGAGGTTGTGGAGTGATCGTAGATTGCTCCCACCCCTATACAGGAGAGAAAAGCCTTAAAACTGAGAGCAGTTCTGCCCGGCTGGGATTGTCAGGTCAGACATGGTTGGCATCACAGGCCCAAAGCTGTGTCAGCTTCTGCTCAATATTAAAAGGTATTGGGGTGGTGGGTTATGGAGATTGGGTGGTGGGAATTGTGTGGAGTTGTACCCCTCCTACCTTATGGTTTTGTTAATTAATCCTTTCTTAAATTACAAAAAAAGAAAAAGAAAAAGAAAAAAAAAGGTATTGGGCATCAAACCCTGGCCTAGGACAGTCTCGGCACTTGTGAGAGAGCTCTAGGTGAAGGGAGTGTCTCTGGGCCCTGCTGTGGAAAGCTCCAGTGGCTTGAAAAGCCTTCCTGGAGGGGAGTAGCCTGCCAATGTGGTCAGCATTCCTGCCAGAATGGCTCCTCAGGAAGTGGTTGGAAATGGCTTGGGGCCAGTCCAGCACCTCTGTCTTTGCATCTCTATGCCAAGGCTGTGTGGGGACCAGTCTTCTGTGGACACTTCTTTTGCTGCAATAGAGGGTTACCTGGGTTAAGAGAAATGGAAAAAAAGCCTCCTACCCTCCCCACCCCCAAAGAAGCTACTGTCCCCAAGCAAAGGAAACCCAACAGGCTTGAAAGGAAGCTGGACTCCCGTGGGGTCTTCTGTCTGCAGAGCAGAAAGGAGGTTTCACCAGAACTCAACTGCTTCCCAAGCCCGGCCTCAGCTCCTTCTTCTTCATTCTATCGTCAAAGGGTTTTGGATTTCAAGCCAGCAATGCTCTCTTCAGAACTTGGGACAAGAAACCTGCCATCTTTCAGCAAGCAGGGACACTCCACTCTCCTTGCTGGCTTGGTACCTGTCAGCAGTTATCGTCCTGGGGTCACTAGGTTACTAGCAACCCCTGTGGTGAATGACAGAAAGAGGTCACTTGTCCCTTTTAGCTCCCAGTCCTGGCCAGCACAGGATAGTATGACAGGCACTTTTTTTTTTCTTTATTGGAGGATTCATGCTTTATAATCAATAGTAATTTTTTTAAAAAAAAACTAGTCACACGAGTTCTTACTAAGCAAAACATCCATGACACCATATTGGACCGTGTGGCCTAGCACAGTCCCTGATACAACAGACACTCAGATTTGACAAAAGCAGGTATTAGTGAATTGTTTAGGTTTAGGCTTTTTTTTTTTTCTGGTTAGCTATCATTTTAATTAATTCATTTTTATTTTAGATAGAGACAGAGAGGCAAAGAGGCAGGGAGAATGAAAGAACACAGCACTGGAGGTCCCTTCAGCACGGCGGTAGTGGCGGTTGTTGGGGGTCGGGGGGCTTGAACCTGGGTCGAACACACAGCAAAGCTGCGCACTCTCCATGTCAGCTTCTTCACTAATCGATAATTTTTATTTATTTTTTTAAATCGCCCACTACCAACTTTTTTCCCACCCCCACTCTTTTCACCCAAGGCTGGTGGACAATGTAGGAGAGGAATTACCCATAAGAAATGCAAGTCTGAAACACAGTTGGAAGCTCACAAGGCTTTGGGCAGAGGAGCCACAGTTCTGACCTTGATGTTACTGAGTAAAAAGGAGACATCAAGAGTCAGGTGGTGGTCTACCTGGTGGAGTGTACTCATTACCATGGGCAAGGACCCAGGTTCCAGCACCCGGTCCCCACATGCAGTGGTGGAAGCTTCTCGAGCAATGAAGCAGTGCTGCAGGTGTCTCTCTTTCTCTCTCCCTATCTCCTTCTCCCTTCTCAATTTCTCTGTCTCTATCCAGTAAATAAAATACTAAAATATATATTATTATTATTAAAGAATTTGTTTATTCATGAGAAAGATAGGAGAGAAAAAAAGAACCAGACATCACTCTGGTACATGTGGGGCCGGGGTTTGAACTTGGGACCTCATGGTTGAGAATCCAATGCTTTATCCACTGCACCACCTCCTGGACTATAAAAAAAATATATATTGTTAATATACCAGGGTGAGGGGCATTCCTGCTGAGAGAGGGCTGTGTATTCACAGGGGAAGTTTCACGAGCAGTGAAGCAGGTATGCAGGTGCCTGTGCCTCTCTTTTTATTTTTTATTTGCCTCCAGGGTTATTGTTGGGACTCGGTGCTGGCGCTACAAATCCACTGCTCCTGGCAGCCCTTTTTAAAAAATTGGATAGCACAGGGAGAAATTGAGAGGGAAGGGGAGATAGAGAGGGAGACAGACACCTGCACACTTGCTTCACAACTTGTGAAACCACCCCCTGTAGGTGGGGAGCCAGGGGTTCAAACTAGGATCCTTGCACAGGTCCTTGCACTTTGTACTATGTGCACTTAAACTGGTACACACACACACACACACACACACACACACACACACATTTAAAGAACACATTAGTTGTAGAGAAAAGCCAGGATTTCTAGGACCCAAAGTTAACATTCTTTAATTTCCTGAGAACAGGAAGCTTTTGTTTAAATATGTATGAGGTCTGGTAAAAATGCACGAGATAACAACAGGAACAGCTATTAAATGCTAGTTAGCACGAAGGTGACTCCAACCTGTTGTCCAAGTAGGTATCCATGCCCCCCATCCCCACTTCTGGCTCCCTGGTAGCAAAGGCAAGTGGCTTAGAGCACACATTCACCACCGCTCAGGTTCGTCTTCTCTCCAGGCTGGTAGGAGGCCCTTTCTTCAAGAAAGATTCCTTAATCTAAAACCAGCTGTAGACCAGGACATGACATTTTAATTAGCATTATTGTTCCGCTTCTGAAACCAGGCTCTATGGCATCCCAAGTGCAGATGATCCATCCCGACCCAAGTTAATGAAGGAGGCTTGCTGGGGAGCCACATAGAGAGGCACAGACAGGGGGCTGGGGTCCCTGGCCCCCTCTAAATCCATGAATCATAAACACTTGAGGATTCCTGTCCTGAACTGCTCCGTGACCTACACCACCTGTCACGGGGTAGAACCTAAGTGCCTAGCACATCATGCTTGTCACATAATAGGACCATTTTAAACTTATGTTGTCACATCTGTCTCCTGCTATTTCTGGGGTTGTGAGGTACTTTGAATGGAGTTTTAATGTCCTTAGAAGCCCTGTGACTACTGCGAAGGTGACAGAGTCACACTAACACATCTCCCTAGGATTCCCGGAGACTTCCATTGAAGTGGTCCTCTTCCAAAACCAAAGAGCTAAGGAAGCTATAAAGGAATGGAAAAGGGGGTTGGGGAGAGAGAACAGTGGTAGCGCACAAGATTTGCATGCAAGACCCCAAGACTGACCCCTGGTGCCACCAATAGCCAGAAATGAACAATTATCTGGTTCAAAATTAGAGAGAGGGAGAGAGATAGGAGGGGCAGAGGGAGGGAAGGAAGGAGGGGGGGGAAGAAGGAAGGAAAGCAAGAAAGAATACAGGAAGAAACAAGATTACTCTTTGAAAGGAAGAACTGGATTATAACTCAGTCACTAAGATAATGCACTGAATGGTGTGAGAAAAAGTAGAGATACTTGAAGCTAGACTGAGGGAACACCACTGTGGGCAATAGGACACGTATTCAATGTGAGCAGAGTTAGTGGCACCCGCCTTCTGGGTCTGGCCTGAATCTTACAGATGAGAATCTGGGTGGGGGCAGGCGGTGGCACACTTGGTTGAGTGCATACTTGTTACCAAGCACTTGTACCTGGGTTTGAGCCCCAGCTCCCCACCTTCAGGGGGGAAGCTTCACAAGCCATGAAGCAGATCTGCAGATATCTCTCTCTCCCACTTCATTTCCTCTTCTCCTCTCAATTTCTCTCTCTCCCAGCAACACACACACACACACACACACACACACACACACACACACACACACACACACACACACACATTAAATTTAAAAAAGGAAAGAAAAAAAATAAAAAGGAAAAAATGGCTGTCAGTAGTGGTGGATTCTTAGTACTGGCAATAAGCTCCAATGGAAACCCTGGTAGCAAAACAAACAAATCCCCAGGAAAGAGGTACATGCTGTTTGAGTCAGCAGTGTCTGGTAGCTGGGTAACCAATGAAACTCCATTCTTTAGGAATTTATCGCTATCGAACAGGCCATGGCCGGTGCGCCGCTATGTTCCATCGCTGGGGAGCCAGAGACGACCCGAACTGCCCCTGCGGCTACAGACAGACTATGACCCACATAGTCAACGACTGCCACCTCTCCAGATTCAAAGGAGGTCTCGAAACTTTACATCAGGCTCAACCTGACGCTGTTGACTGGCTACAGAAGAAGGGCAAACGCTAGAAGAAGAAGGAATTTAAAGGAATCATCACACCACTCCCCTCCCATGACTTATGACAGGAGATGTGAATGTCTTCCTTTACTGTCACTGACAGGTATGCGGTCATCCAGATTAAAATCCTGTATTGAGCCGCCATGCTTGCAAAGGCCACGCACTAAACAAGTCAACACCTGCACCTGCCAAACGAACCCAGCAGCTGAAATGTCCTCTTGCTCCTTCCAACAATGGGAGTCCATGGTTCTACCATTCCTTACATGTAGGACACAAACCCCCCACTTTCCACTGTCGAGTTTGTTCCTCGGTCTCTCGATGTCTGGAGGGACATTTGGAAGAGACTTTTGTGGAAACCACACATTTGAGAACTACAGCATAGTAACTGCTCACCTTTCAGTCACACAATAGAACAATGGGTGGTGTAGCTGGGACTCCGGCTGGCACACAACTGGATTTCAGTAATTATATCCATATTCCAAGCAAATTGTTATGTATTTTGTGTTCTGGGGACATATGTTATGGCTGAAGCCCAAACTGTGGCAAATCTTAATATCAGAGCCAGATAAATCTGTTTCAAATCCGTAGCATCTAACATTTGCCAGAGTAGATTTGTTCATCAAGTGGGCTTACAGAGGTATAATTCACACATGTGTGGTATTACTAAATGCTGAAATTTAACGATTTAAATATACCAACCACTATTAGAAAGCAGTTGTTAAGGCAGCATTTAATGCTAGCCAGAACCTCCCTGGCTAATGTTAAGTTTATACCAAAGAACAAGGAAAATTTGGGCATCCTCTTGGGGGTGAGCGTCACAACCCCCTCAAACTGTGACAACACGGCACTTTGCCAGAGTGACTCCGTGTGTGGAAGTGAGTTTTTGCGGTGTTTTTCCAGCCTCGTAGTGATTGACTTGACCTATTCAGGAAGCAAATGGGTTGCTTTGCAGGGTTTGGGAGACATCTTTTACAGCAGTTATTAATAGCCTGGGTGGAGTCTTTGCTTGATGCACACGGCACCAGATACTGCTCTCAGTCAGGGACTGTAGACATGTCAAGGCTAGACGACAGAGCTAGACATAGCAATAAAGAAAGAAGGTTACGTGGACTACCAATAATCAGTGCGTAAGACATAGTAGGAAAACGAATAAAAAATATTTTTAATCATATTAACAAACCAGACCAAAGAAGAACAGTTGGCGGAACTCCTAGGCCCCCCGTTCAGCACAGCGTGCTTTTCTCTGCATGAGTCCAGGACCCTAGGCTCTAAGGCTGCGCTCTCATCCCACTGAAGAATTTGGATTTTGCACCGGATTCTGGAGTTGGCTTTTTCTCCAGTGAATCAGAGGAATATTCACTAATTTGAAATCAATAAAAAACAAAATCTGGGTACTTTGAGTACTGGTGCTCACATCTAAAATGGGCTGGTGGGTTTCTAAGTCTCATGGTTGGTGGACTTGCCCTTCAGGCTGGCAGCCTGGAGCTAAAACAGGGAGTCTGAGCTCGACTTGCCCAGGAGCGGGCCACATAGGTTCCTAGTGGGCATTTTAGAAACAGCTGGCCGGAGAGGAGCAGCAGAGGGACACAGGCTACCCAGCTTGGGTGCTCAGACAGGCTCCCTAGGTCCACATTCTTGAGAAGGTAGGTGTGTGCGAAGATGCAGTGTGTCCATCTTCCGTCTGGAATCCCTGCTGTGTGGACTGCGTCCTGCCGCTGTGCTCACGATTAGCAGTCGGTCCTCCAGCAGCGTCTCACAAGCTGCCAATGTTGGGGAAGCTCTTGAGCTTCTCGGGGAAGTCGTCTTTGTACAGGACAGGGTCAGCGCGGTGCTCCACCACCTTCAGCGGCATCGTCCCAAAGACTGAAGCGAACTTGTTGATGCACTCGGACCTGTGGGGGCAGGCAGTTGAGCAGATGAGGGACACACACACCAGTGGACGTCAGCAAAGGAAACCCAACCTGCTTCCAGGTTCAGCCAGGGCTGAGACACAGACACACACAGACACACACAGACACAGACACACACAGACACACACACACACACACACACACCAACCTGTCCCAGGTTCAGCCAGGGCTGAGACACAGACACACACAGACACACAGACACAGACACACACACACACACACACACACACACCAACTGGGGTCAGCCAGGGCTGAGAGGCGTGGGTGAAAGAAGAGATCCCTGGGTCCCCTGACTATGATTCAGTGGGAGAAAGTGAAGAGGGGGTACTATTTGGAGACCTGGGATGGTAGAGGTCAGAATCAGAACAGCTCGCCCCCTCCCTCTTGAATTCCAGTCATTCCTCCTGCTCCCTGCAAGCAGGCCTCAAACCAAGGTGGATTAGCTGCCAACAACTCTTAACCCCATCTCTGCCAGCGAAAGAGAAGGGAAATGGTGGAGAAGAGAGCTGAGTCACTTGGATCCAAGCTTCAGCTGATCCAACTTGAAAAGGCAAGAGATAGGACTGTCTGCTTGGAGCAATAAAAAGCAAAAGAAGATGCTGGGGGTGGCAGACCCCAATTTCAGCCAATGAAGACACTCATTTAGCCAACTGATTGGTGGTCTGTATGTGACTCTCTTTCTGGGATTAATAGTCGGACTCTGTTAGCTCTCAAGTTTACTTAAGAATGGCTCCACGGATTTGAGCCATGCCCACTTTAGAGACAGCAGCAAGAAGCACTTAGTGGTAGAATGACCAGGCCTTTAGAGCAGGAGGGGCAAGATGGGCTTCTTTACCCAGGGCCCAGCTACCCTGCACCCCCCAAGTTTGGTAAACAGTCTTGTAAGAGGTAAGTAGGTGGTAGTGGGGGAGGGGGTGGCGGGGTGGGGATGAAGGCTGTGGGCTGAGGACACTTAAGCCAGAGAAGGAAGTGAGCCTGTAGAGAGTCCTTTTGCAGTTAGGGGAAGCTTGGAGGTGGATTTCAGAAAAAGGACCATACTCACTCCTCAGGGAGATCTGGGGCCAGATGCTGTTGCAGATGCTACCATGATGCCAACTTGGCTTCCCTGGACAGATGATTCCACCAATGTGTCCTGGAGCCCCGCCTCCCCAGACCCCTGCCCCACTAGGGAAAGAGAGAGACAGGCTGGGAGTATGGATCGACCTGTCAATGCCCATGTTCAGCGGAGAAGCAATTACAGAAGCCAGACCTTCCACCTTCTGCATTCCATAATGATCCTGGATCCATACTTGCAGAAGGATAAAGAATAGGAAAGCTTCCAAGGGAGGGGATGGGATACGGAGTTCCGGTGGTGGGAGCTATGTGGAATTATACCCCTCTTATCCTATGGTCTTGTCACTATTTCCGTTTTATTAGTAAAAATTTAAAAAAGAATGAATAACTGTCCAGTAACCTGCATACATGTTCCTCTGTGATCCCCTAAACTCTCTATATACCCAAAGCCTCGGTGTCTAAGAACTCCACATAATGGGCTAAGAAATAAATGCTGAGAGAAGTTAAGTAAAAGGGACTTGCCCAAAGACCAAGAGTTGGAGAGTGGTGGAGCAGGGTTCAGATGATCATTTCTGGGATGGTGTCTTCCAAATATCTGTCTTTGCTTTAATTTTCTTTCTAAAGTTCTAGCTCCACATTCCCAACTGGATGTTTCAAATCTCTGTCTGCATCTGGAGTGCAAGCCCCCACCCCAACCCCAGAACCACGACTATATGGCCCTCCAACTTCACCCATAATCAAATTCTCCTCCTGTCTTCATTAATTACATTAGGAAAGGTACAAACACTCACCCCACCACTCCCATCATTAGTGTCTTCTCCAAACTATCTTACTTATACTAATGGTACTATCATTCCTTCCGACTGATCTCAAAGCAACACTTTGCTCAAGCTGCTTCCCTACTGAAAAACTTTCTATGACTTACCAATACATGAAGGAAGAAAAAAAAAGTTCAGGGCCCTTTAATGGTGAGTCAAGATCATGTACAATTAATGTAGTTTCTTAGCTGCTTGACAGATACACCATCAAATGGTAGACCAGCATCCTTGACCACCCAGTTTCCCCTACCAATGGTCTCCTCTTCTCCTTGGGAGCTTAGAAAGTTCAAGGGCCACGTCCTTTACAGAATTATTTCCAATTCTCTTTCTCTTGATCAATGTGAATTATTTGTTGCTGTCCTCTGCTATAAACTACAGTAGAATCTGGGTCAAGCCCAACAACCTCTGGGTAGTTAGTTGACTAGGACATTTTCTTTTTTTTAATTATCTTTATTTATTTATTGAATAGACACAGCCAGAAATCGAGAGGGAAGGGGGAGATAGAGAGGAAGAGAGACAGAGAGACACCTGCAGCGCTGTTTCATTACTTGCAAAGCTTTCCCCTTGCAGGTGGGAACTGGGGGCTTGAACCCGGAGCCTTACGCATAGTAACATGTATACCACTACCCAGCCTCTGTCAGAAGACTTTTCCTCAAAAGGAAGCCTCCACAACTTTCTTTGGTATTTAATTAGGTCCAACTTAAATGTCTTTCAGCACATGTTAAGCCTCTTTATATTTGCTATGACCCCAGTGACGTAAGAGAAGAGTTGTTTAGTTTATACATGAACTTCAAGGCCATAACCAGGTTAACTTTTCCCCACTCCTTGTTTGGACCATACAGTCCCCCATTTTAGCTTAGTCCAGTCAATAATCAAACAGTTTAATGCTGTGAATTCTCCCCCAAACATACAGAATGGGAGGTAGGTTTAAATAATAATTTCATTCACTCCCAAAGAATTATAATCAGGGTCCTTTCATACGAGCTCTAATAGTTAACGTCACTGCCCTTGGTCATGTAAATAAATTATTTCAATGGCAGTTGGTAAAAAGTCATCTGGGGGGGAGTCGGGTGGTAGCATAGCGGGTTAAGCGCACATGGCGCAAAGCGCAAGGACTGGTGTAAGGATCCCGGTTTGAGCCCCCGGCTCCCCACCTGCAGGGGAGTCACTTCATAAGCGGTGAAGCAGGCCTGTAGGTGTCTATCTTTCTCTCCCTCTCTCTCCATTTCTCTCTGTCCTATCTAGCAACAACATTAATAACAACAACAACAACAATAATACAACACTAAAAAACAACAAGGGCAACAAAAGGGAAAATAAATTTAAAAAAACTAAAAAAAAAAAGTCATCTGGGTCAGGTATAAGTGAGAGATAAAGAGATGATGTATTTATAGGGTAAGAGTAAGGAGTAGACCATTATAGAAGAATCAGGCCAACTGGAATAACTCTATACATGAAATACCCTACAGGATTGAAGAATTTTAATATTGCTGGTAGACTTCAGGAATGCATGCTGCAAGCAGGTGTACCTGAGGCCTATGGAGACGGGAGCTAGTTGCCTGGTTCTCTAAGAAGACTATGGCATTCTCTGAGTGCATTTTGGTCCCTTGACGACAGCGCTATAAGATGTCAGAGCCTGCTGTCTTGTACAAAGAAGTACTTTTTGGAAAATCAGGTTTTATTCAGAAATTCTGAGGCTTGGGGACCTTTGGAATACTACTGAAATTGATTAGGTCTAGTATAAGACTATAATGGTCTCATGAGAAGTCCTATTCTTTTTGTGCTCACTTGCAAGGTGCAATACTACATTCCACATGAAGGTGAGCTTGCTGAGTAGTTGAAGGAATCAAATTAAAAAGAATATCAGAACTCCTATCCTTATCTTTGTAACATAAAAAAGCTATGCTTTCAATTCTATTCTTGGTATATAAATATAACTTAATTGCTTTCTGGTTTGGTTTAATCTTTCTAATCAAACTTTTATAATAACATAGAAATATTACCCTGAAAAACAATCTAGTATTTCCTTGGAATTAACTAGTTTTCACTCAAGTGATTGTACATGGTTAACTGCTTACACCACATGAAGATTCTGGCTTCTGGAGCTTAAGGCCAGCTATATTTTTAAGACCCTTCCAGCCATTACAAATTGAGTGAGTAGCATTCCAAATTAATTCTTTGGGTAACCCAGGTTTGAACTAACCCAGTTCCCACAATGCAGAAAGGGGTGACTATGGCTACCAGCTGCTATCCTTATATCTCCAACAAAGTTCCATAAACAGGTCCCAAGCAGGAAATGGGGATCAGAGGGTATGGCAGACTTCTGGTGACGGGTGCACTCACCTTTCCACCATGTGCGTCTGGTCCAGCGAAAGCCCATCAATGGCTGTGCACTCAGGACACTTGAATTTCTTTCGTGGTGTTACCTGCCAGAGGAGCACAGAAATATACCTGGCTGTCAGTGCCAAGGATAATAAAAACCGTATTTGTGACACAACTCTGCATACTTCTATTCCGTAAGCTGAGATGGCTGTTAACGCTTGTACACACACACACACACACACACACACACACACACACACACACACACACACACACACACACACACCTCACTACCCTTCCAAACAGTTCTGTCTGGCTCGGCCAAAGGTACAACTCACAAGGGCCCAATAAAAAAGGCTTGGAGGGCTTTTGCCTTCTGTAACTGGAAAGAAGTGGTGATGACAAGCTCCTTAATTCCTGTTTAATGACTGTTTTCTCACTGCCAAGGTCCTTGTATAAACACCATTTGTTCTTGCAGCCATAAGGGCGATGAAATACAACTTCCCATAACTTTCACCGTAACCTTAGTTCCAACAGGCAATCTTTTCTCCTTCTTTCAGCTAACGGCACGTTGCATTAGGAAAGAAATTCAGTGCTCCTCGACCTTCTGAATTCTCTCCCTAACTCTTCCTCCTGCCATCCCAAATCTTAAACTTGTCATGATTTTTTTTTTTCTTCTAGTAAACTTAGGGAGAGGAAAGCTGGACCATCAGGAGTTACAGCTCAAAATATGCAGAGCTAAAAAACATCCTGAAGCATATCAGAAAGCAAATCTGGACATGGAGAGGGGCTTCTTTAAAATTAATTTCTCAATTTACATACTTCAATTTTTCCTGTAATGAATTGCTTGCTGAATTAGAGGATTGGGGGATAGGGTGAAAGTGGAATCCAGTTTGGAAAACATAGGAAGTGACTCTTCCTCTTCTCTTAAAGCACGTTGGTCTAATCTGATTTCTCTTGTCAACTGATATCCTGAGGACTCAGTGGAGAAGGAGCTTGCAGTATAGAAACCTGGCCTAGAAGCACTATCCATTTTCATACAATTCTAATGTAGAAGTATAAAATGCCATGATGATTTCTCTCATAATGTGTATTCCCTGGGGCTGGGCAGTGGTTCACCTGGTTAAGCACACATAATACTAAGGGCAAGGACCCACACAAGTATCTGCATTCAAGTCCCCAGCTCCCCACCTGCAGGAGGGAAGCTTCACAAGCTTTTCCTTCTCTATCTTCTCTCTGTCCTATCCAATAAAGAATGGAAAAAATGACCACCAGGAGAGCAGTGGATTCCTAGTGCTGGCACTGAGTCCCAGGGATAACCCCGAAGACAAAACCAAAAGTAAAACCATGTAATCCCTTGCATTCCACATAGTTAGGGGTATGATTTGAGCAAACTCTGCATTTCAAGAACAGGTATCTATTACAAATACAAAGAGCCCAGTACGATCTTTATGAATTTTTCAGTTTTTAATGCCGTTGGAAAGATACTTTTCAAAAAGTGGCAACGAGGTTGGCAAGATAGCTCACCAGTGATGGGGCTTGCTTTGCCATGCACACAAAACCCAGGTTTGATCCCTGTTCTTACCACACCAGAGAAAGCTTCGCGCTGCGGTATCTTTCCTTTTTCATTCCTCTTCCTCTATTTCTATCTCTTTCTTTAAAAAAATTTTTTTTATTATTATCTTTATCTATTTATTGGATAGAGACAGCCAGAAATCAAGAAGAAAGGGGTGGTAGAGAGGGAGCGAGTCAGAGAGATACTTGCAACACTGCTTCACCACTCACAAAACTTTCCCACTGCAGATGGGGATCAGGGGGCTTGAACCTGGGTCCTTGTGCACTATAACATGCACACCCAACTAGGTGCACCACCACCCTGTCTCTCTCTTTCTATTAGAAACAGCCATTCCAGAGCAGTGAAGCCCTGGCAATGACAAAAATAAACAAATAAATAAAATCATAACTAACTGATAATCAATACTTAAAGATGTTATTTAGGACAACTGCAGTTATATAAAGCATATCATCTTGTTAACATCTCTAAAAAACAAAAAAACATTTTTTTCCCCCACCAGGGTTGTCACTGGGGCCTGGTACCTGCATGACAGATCCACTGTTCCTGGTGAGCCCATGTTTTTCTGAATTATTTTTTATTTGATAGGACAGAGACAAATTGAGAGGGCATGGGGAAGATAGAGAGTGAGAGAGACAGAGATACTTGCATACCTGTTTGACTGCTTGTGAAGCTTTCTCCATGCAGGTGGAGAGTGGAGAGGTTTGAACCGCCTTCTTGAGTCTCGTAACATGTGTGCTCAGCCAAGTGTGCCATCACCCAGCCCCAAATCAGTTCTTAAGAAAGATTTAAATTGCATCCTCCAACTAACAGAACTAGATTTCAAAATGGCTCTGAGAGTGAAGCTAAGTATTTTTTTTTTTTGCTTGCAGGGTTATTGCTGGGGCTCTGAGCCTATGAATCCACTGCTCCTGGAGGACATTTTCCCCCCATTTTCTTGCCCTTGTTGTTGTTGCTATTATTGTTGTTGTCATTGCTATTGTTGTTGGATAGGACAGAGAGAAATTGAGAGAGGAAGGGAAGACAGAGAGGGGAGAGAAAGTTAGACACCTGCAGAATTGCCTATGAAGCGACCCCCCTGCAGGTAGGGAGCCAGGGGCTTGAACCAGGATCCTTAACCAGGCCCTGCGCTTTGCGCCACGTGCACATAACCTGCTGTGCTACCACCCGGCCCCCTAAAGTTAAGTACTTTTTAAAAACACAACTTATAAATTGACTATCATAACTTTTACTCTGGACACTGGCGAAGATTAAAACGTCTAAAGAAAACTATGAGACTAGGAAGCAGGAAAACACAGTTAACTAACCAAAGCCTACTCTTCAGTGTTACAATGTGGCTGTTATCAATCACAGAAACTGGAAGCCAATAGGGAGCTTGGAGTTCATCTAGTCTAACGCTTTATCTATAATGGTGAGAAGTCCTCAGTCTCAGAGAAACAGACTTGCTCAAGGACATCATCAAGCAAGTTCAGGGACCAGGCTGCCTCCTACCTTGATGACAGCTTTCCCCGTGATGTTAGCCACCAGGAAATTCATGGCAATGTCTTCACAGTTCATATGAGCATCTACCCAGTTCTTGATGTCGCCAGGCATTTTGTAGGTATACAGGTAATTAAAATACTGTCAGGGGAGACAAAAGGAGGAAAGTCTGAGATAGTAGCTCTCTCTTTTCTTTTCTTTTTTTTTTTTTTTCCTCCAGGGTTATTGCTGGGGCTCAGTGCCTGCACCATGAATCCACTGATCCTGGAGGCCATTACTTCCCCCTTTCATTGCCCTTGTTGTAGCTTTGTTGTGGTTATTATTGTCGTCGTTGATATCGTTCGTTGCTGGATAGGACAGAGAGAAATGGAGAGAGGAGGGGAAGACAGAGAGGGGGAGAGAAAAACAGACACCCGCAGACCTGCTTCACCGCCTGCGAAGCGACTCCCCTGCAGGTGGGGAGCCGGGAGCTCGAACTGGGATCCTTGCGCCTGTCCTTACGCTTTGCGCCACGCGTGCTCAACCTGCTGCGCTATCGCCCAACCCCCATAGTAGCTCTCTTTAACTGATACAGACAAGATTGACTTAGTCACTGCCTGGGGAAAGCTTTCTCTCCTAAGATTCATTACAAGTGGTATCAAAAGCAGGGGAAAAGGAGTCCTGTTAGAATGCTTTTGATAAGGTGACCATGTATCTTCAATGTAAATCATTCCTTAACAAAATACTATAAAGGATGGGGGAAGACAGCATAATGGTTATGCATAGAGACTCTCATGCCTGAGGCTCCAAAGTCCCAGGTTCAACCCTCCTGTACCAACAAAAGCCAGAGCTGAACAGTGCTTTTGTGTAATAAATAAATAAATAAATGTATATATAGATTATGGTATATATAGTGCAAAGCCCTTTAGGATGCAGACTCTTCAGACTGACTACAAAGTTATCAGGTGCACGCAGCCAGGCGGTGGTGCACCCAGTTAAGCGAACATATCAACAAGCACAAAGACCGGGTTCACCTGCAGGGGGAACGCTTCATGACCAGTGAAGCAGGTCTGCAGGTGCCTTTCTCTCCCTCTCTCTTCTCTCTATTCTGTCAACTAAAAATAGAAAGAAAAAGATAAAGATAGGGAAAAAAATGGCTGCCAGGAGTGGTGAATTCATAATCCTGACGCCAAGCCCCAGTGACAACCCTGGTGGCAAGAAAAAAAAAAGATAGAAAAAGAAAAAAACAAACAAAAACCCCCAAAGTATCGGGTGCTAAGGAATACTATTTACAGGCATATGTATCTTCCTCCTTACTAAGTCCTTCCTCTTGAACCATAAAGTTCAATACTATTTTTTTTTCCATAGACTGCAATCAGAAACAAAGAATGGCGGGCTGACACTGGAAAGGCATGCCATATATATATATATATATATATATATATATATGTATATATATATATATATATATATATATTACTGAGAGAGAGAGAGCAAGAGGACACCAGAGCATAACTCTGGCTCATCGTGCAAGACTGGTAGTTGAACTTGGGACCTCATCTATACAAGTCTGGGGCTTTATCCACTGCATCATGTGCTTACTAAGGTAAAGCAAACACAGGCAGTTCTGAAACTACCATAACTTACACGTGTGACAGAGTACAGAAATGGAGGGGCAAAGAAAACAGTTGTATATAATCTGCTACCGTAAGCACCAAGAATTGTAAAAATTGATTCACTCTGTCATTTGTCACAAATCCACTTCTGGATCTACAGTCCTAAAAGTGTGAGGACAGCAGTACTATGATAATAACAGGCAGCAACTAGGCTAACTATGAATCTAGCCAAGTTGAATGAACTGTGCAGGACTGAGCAGCTCTTGCTGCTGACAGTGGACAAGGTTTTACTATTTAATCAAACCCCACATTCCCAGGGAACATACAGTCAACCCACATATTCTAGAGTTCACTGAAAAGCCTTCAATTTCTCCCTAGGAACAACAAAGTGCAAATCATGAAATGGAAATTCTCAAAAGACAGGAAATTAAAAAATCAACTAAGCACACACAGGAATTTTTTAAATATTTATTTATTCTTTTTTATTGTTGTAGTTATTGTTGTTGGTATTGATGTCATCATTGCTGGATAAGATAGAGACAGTGTTGGAAGACAAAGAGGGGGAGAGAAAGACAGACACCTGCAGACCTACTTCACCACCTGTGAAGCGACTCCCCTGCAGGTGGGGAGCAGCAAGGGGCTCTAACTGGGGTTCTTACACCAGTCCTTGCACTTTGCGCCACATGCACTTGACCCACTGCACTACTTACTGCCTGACTCCCCACAAAGGAATTTTAACTTCACTAGCGTCAAGTCAGAAATAAAACAGTAAGATCTATATTTATCATAATAGCCAAATTTGACTTTTTAAAATTATATTTTACACATGCATTGATATGAGAAGACTTCTCTATTTTTGCTGGTGGGAATGCAAATTAGCATAAGGACAGATAAAAATGTATCAAAATATCCCAGCAGTGTTTCTTCCCTCTGATTTAAATTTGCTTCCACAAGTCTCCCATAATGAGTACAAGTATAGCCAGTTATGAAAATGAGAAATCTGATACATCAGATATTAAGTATTATTTAAAGCAGCAAAAATTCGAGATAGACTAAATATACAATGATTCTACATGATTTATACAATGTTAATATAATAGAATACTATCAATTATGCTGAGAAGAATTTGTTTATAAAGAAATGACATAAGAAAGGTCACAATATATAAAAAGATAAATTTTTAAAAAGCTAACAATCAATCACAGTGCTGTTATCCACATAGTAAAAATATTGACAACTGTATATGTGAATAAGTAGTTCACAGAAGGAAACAAACAAACAAAAAATCTAGTGAGCTGGTTGGTGGAGCACATTGTTAAGCCCACATCTATATGCAAGGGCTCAGGCTTGAGTTTCTGCTCCCCACCTGGCAGTGGGGATGCTTCATGAGTGGTGAAGCAGGTCTGCAGGTATCTATCTCTATTTCTCCCTTCTACCCTCTCAATTTTTCTCTGCCCTATGAAATAAAATGAAAAAAAAAAAAAAAAAAAAGGAAAATCTGGCTGCAGGGAGTGGTGGATTCATAGTACCAACACTGAACCCCAGCAATAACCCTGGAGGCTTAAAAAAAATCTAGGGGCTGGGTGGTGACACAGCTGGTTGAGTGCATGTATTACAATCCACAAGGATCCGAATTCAAGCCCCTGGTCCCCACCTGCAGGGGGAAAGCGTTACGACTGGTGAAGCAGGGCTGCAGGTATCTCTCTGTCTCTCTCCCTCTCTCTCATCTCCCTCCCTCTTGATTTCTGGCTGTATCTATCCAATAAATAAAGATAATAATAACTAAAAATGAATAAATAAAACTTTAAAAAATCTAAACAATAATAATGATTATTTCTAAGTGCCTGTAGGGCAAGTATCTTTTAAATTTTTAATAATTTTTTATTTAAATTTTTCTTATACTTGACAGGACAAAGGGATTAAGAGGGGTGAGGAAGATAAGGAGAGAGATAAAAACACCTGCACCTCGCTTCACTCATGAAGCTCTGCTCTCCCCCATGCAGGTGGGGTCAAGGGGCTTGTACCTGGGTCCTTGTGTATGATAATGTGTATGGTCAACTAGGTATGCCACTACCAGGCCCCTTGACAAGTATCTTTTTCCTTCCTTCCTTCAATATTTTTTTAAATTTAATATCTTTATTTATTGTATTTAATATATTTATTTATTGGACAGCCAGAAATGGAGAGGGTAGGAGGAGATAGACACACCTGCAGTACTGCTTTGCCACTTACGAAGCTTTCCCCCTGCAGGTGGGGATGGGGGCTTGAACCTGGATCCTTGCACATTGTAACACATGTGCTCAATCAGGTGTGCCACTATCTGGCCCCGACAAGTTTCTTTTCTTTTTTCATTTCTTCTCTTTTCCTCTTCTTTCTTAATGACTTGTATATCCCTTGTCAAGTTCTTTTTTTTTCTTTTAATATTTTTATTTATTATTGGATAGAGACAGAGATAAATTGAAAGGGATGGGGGAGGTAGAGAGGGAGAGAGACAGAGAGACACCTGCAGCTCTGCTTCACCACTTGTGAAGCTTCCCCCCTGCAGGTGGAGACCAGGGGCTTGAACCCGGGTACTTGTGCACTATGATGTGTGTGCTTAACCAGGTGTGCCACGGCCTTGCCTGACAAGTCTTCTCTAATACAATAAAGTTTGTTGTGATTTTCCTATATTTCTCTACCAAGAGCATTTATTACTCTTATCATTAGAAAAATAACTTTTTTTAATGCCATCTTCCACGGCCTTTCTAAATAGAATGCTTTTCTTTTTATTTATTTATTCCCTTTTGTTGCCCTTGTTGTTTTATTGTTGTAGTTATTATTATTGTTGTTATTGTTGTTGGATAGGACAGAGAGAAATGGAGAGAGGAGGGGAAGACAGAGAGGGGGAGAAAAAGATAGACACCTACAGACCTGCTTCACCGCCTGTGAAGCGACTCCCCTGTAGGTGGGGAGCCAGGGGCTCGAAACGGGATCCTTACGCCGGTCCATGTGCTTTGCGCCTCCTGCGCTTAACCCGTTTTTTTTTTTCTTTTCTCCTCCAGGGTTATTGCTGGGCTTGGTGCCTGCACCATGAATCCACTGCTCCTGGAGGCCATTTTTTCCCCTTTTTTGTTGCTCTTGTTGTTGTAGCCTCATTATGGTTATTATTATTGCCATTGTTGATGTTGTTCATTGTTGGATAGGACAGAGAGAAATGGAGAGAGGAGGGGAAGACAGAGAGGGGGAAAGAAAAAAAGACACCTGCAGACCTGCTTCACCGCCTGTGAAGTGACTTCCCTGCAGGTGGGGAGCCGGGGGCTCGAACTGGGATCCTTACACCGGTCCCTGCACTTTGCGCGACATGCGCTTAACCCACTGCGCCACCGCCCAACCCCTAGAATGCTTTTCTTAAGCCCAGCAAAAACTAACTGGCTCAAATAAAACAAAAATCGTCCTTATGTTTTTGTTAAGTCAGACCCAGTTTCCCCTGGGCTGCTGACCTCCTTACCTTGTGATAAAAAGCTGCTCCCGTGAGCACCATGGACACCTCATTGGTCCACTCTGACTCATACTTCCACTTGCTCATCTCATGGTCCCAGAGATGGAGACGGCCAGGGTAACCCACCAACCGGTCGGGAAACTCCCGCCAAACCTGTGAGGAGGAACACAGCACCAATCAGACTCTAGCCCAGGTCAGAAGCACAGGAGCTGTTACACATACAGGTCCTGTCAGACCTGCTAGGCTCAATCACACACTCAGGTCCCAGTGGGTTTCTGAAGGTATTTGGTTGAACGGGTGCTAGTTATCCCAAGATAAATGTTGGCTGACTGCCTCCAAAATTTGTTATTGCTGAGCAATTCTAAGTAATTGGGGGGAGGGGGTGGGTAGCTACCTACTGAACTGGACTAAGGTATTACTATCTTGACATAGAATTAGTGATATAGTAGGGCACCAAAGTAAAAACCCTGTGGTGAGGGGTAGACATGTGGCTTTCTGGGCCGGTGGGGGGTGGGGGTGGGTGGGTGGGATGGGACACAGTCTTTTGGTGGTGGGAATGGTGTTTATGTACACTCTTAGTAAAGTGTAGTCATATAACTCACTAGTTAATTAATATGAGGGGGAAAATTAATTGTAAGTCTCGAAGTTTTTAAAACACAGACTGAGTCTTTTTAATATATAGACTATGTATTTGATATGCGGACTCTCTCAAAAGCCTAGACCAAGCAGATCAGAAGCAACCAGTGGCACAGCTATATACAAGATACTCGGTACTATACAGCAATATTATTAAACCCTAACAAAAGGACTTTTCAAAGTTAACCCAATTACCAAATAATGTGATGATAACATTAACTATCCATTGTCTTTTTGAACCCTAAGATAGCAGGAACCTCACATCTCCACTATAGAGCCTATATTTCCCACAGTCCTGGAACCTTAGGATAGGGCCCACTTTCCCACATGCCTCTCCCAATCCATATCAAATAATATTGCATCAGCCGATCGCAACCTAATCAATGCAACGATTGCCACCTCAACATGCTTCAGCTCAGACTGTGTCCAGAGACTTCACGTGTGGAATGAGACCTTTCCTTTCATAGTATTCTCTAATTCCATCCCAGGTCGATCACTTTCTAACAAAGTCCCAAAACCTAGATATAGACCAGGCTCTGTGAGAGAGAGCCTATGTTCACACATATCCATAAACTAGTGCAAAATATATACCTGAAAGCAGAAGTACACTAGAGTTTGCAGTGAGTACCCCCCAACACTTCCTCTCCACTATTCCAAGCTTTGGGTCCATGATTGCTCAACAATTTGTTTGGCTTTGTATGTTAACTCTCTTTTCAGCCACCAGGTTCCAGATGCTATCAGGATGCCAGCCAGGCTTCCCTGGATTGAAGACCCCACCAATGTGTCCTGGAGCTCCGCTTCCCCATATACCCACCCTACTAGGGAAAGAGAGAGGCAGACTGGGAGTATGGACCAACCAGTCAACGCCCATGTTCAGTGGGGAAGCAATTACAGAAGCCAGACCTTCCACCTTCTGCAACCCACAACGACCCTGGGTCCATGCTCCCAGAGGGATAGAGAATGGGAAGGCTATCAGGGGAGGGGATGGGATATGGAGATTGGGTGGTGGGAATTGTGTAGAGTTGTACCCCTCCTATCCTGTGGTTTTGTTAATTTATCCTTTCTTAAATAAAAAATGAATTAAAAAAAAGAATTAGTGATATAGGCTCCATTCCTAAATAAACGAAAAACAGAATCCTACAACTCATGCATCTTAATGTATATTAAATCTTGGTGATTCTTGAATGTAGTAGATAACTAGAGCAAAGAAATCTGCAAAAATAAATAACAAAGTTGTCTTTTAGACATTATGAAAACTATGGTGGTTAACAGGGTACAGGGGTGCGGCACTGAAACTCTGGGGCTGGGTATGCTGAGCTGGAAGCACGGCCTATAGGTCTGTAAGTCAATGCTTAACCACTCATGATAACGATTATTCAAAAATTCTCTTGTGACTGTGAAAATTTACAAAGTGTGTTTCTTAAAAAAAAAAAATTTCCACCTCCTGAGCACATAACCCTTTCTTAGAACCTTTTGGAAACCTGAAATAAAAAGAATTTGCCCAATTCTATAATTTGTAACATTTTCAATACAAAATTCAATTCCTATACATGGAAAGGTCTGCAGAGTTTTGCTGGACCAAACAGGTTTAAGTGAACACTTTTCTCCATGCATTTCTGTGTAATTCAGTTTAACAGCTATGACCTTAAAGAGTTCGGATAATTTACCAGTTGTTCATGGGACCAGTCTTCATCTCTCTAAATTAGAGTTTTCTGAGGGTCCAATCCCACCCAGTCTTACTCTCATTCCCTTTAAACTAAGGAACCTCATCTAGTTTCAGTCACTTTAAATACTGTCTACAATCAGATGACCTCTAAATTTATGTCTGGCCCTGAACATTCCTGAGATAACCAACTACTTACTCACTATCTCCAACTGGATAAACAATAGGCATTTCCAACTGAACATGTTCAAAGCTAACTCTTGAGTCTGTAACCCCAGACAAACCATTCCTCCATCTCAATAAGTCTCTCCCCAGTTGCTCAGTTCAAAAGCTAAGACTTTTCCTTCCCTTCGCCCCATCTTCAAACCCATGAAAAGTCTGCTGGCTCTACTTCAAACTACTTCTTACCTTTTTCTACCATCATTCTCTCTAGCTCAAGCCACTTCAGCTACCCCCCTAGAGCAGATTTCTAATTTATTTCCTTCTGCTGTTGTTCTTCTCTGATATTCTGTATAGCACATCTCTATAAAAGGCTCATTCCTACAAGATTAGGGTACTCGGTACCCTGTACAGGATAATTCAGTCAGCGGGGTCTCTCCTCCCAACCAGTGTAGACACAGACACCCTTGGCAGGTCCTAAAGGCCACCGCACTCCTCAACCTCTTATATTATCACCATGTTCTCCCACATTTCAGCGATCCTTCTCTTCAGTTATGCTGAGCCCTTGAGCTGAATTTGCTACTTATCATCCCCAGAATGTTCTATTTACTCTTCTAAAGGGTGTTTGCTCCTCATCAGTCAAGTCTCTCCTTAGATGTCACTGACTTTGAGAGCTTTTTCCAGAACTTCCGATCAAATAAACACCACTGGAGGCCAGGCAGTAGTGCGCCTGGTTAAGCACACATAGTACAATGCACAAGGATCTGTGTAAGGATCCAGGTTCAAGTCCCCAGCTCCCCACTGGCAGGAGGGAGGCTTCATGAGTGTTGAAGCAGATCCGCAGGTGTCTGTCTTTCTCTGTCTCTCTCTCTCTTCCTCTCCTTTCAATTTCATTCTGTCCTAGCCACAAAATGGGAATATGGCTGCCAGGAGTGGTAGAGTGGTAGTGCAGGCACTGAGCCCCCAGTGCTAACCCTGGAGGCAAACAAACAAATAAACAAACAAACAAAAACATCCCTAACCAGTCATTCCTCACCAACCCCCGCCTCATACATGTCTTCATCACATTTTCATTAAAAAAAAAAAGTTTTCGTGGTTCGGGAGGTGGCGCAGTGGATAAAGCACTTGACTCTCAAGTGTGAGGTCCTGAGTTCAAGCCCCGGCAGCACAAGTACCAGAGTGATGTCTGGTTCTTTTTCTCTCTCTCTCCTCCTATCTTTCTCATCAATCAATAAATAAAATCTTAAAAAAAAAAAAGTTTTGGTCAAAGTCTGGCAATGGTACACCCAGTTGAGTGCAGATGTGACCACGAGCAAGAAACCAGGTTCGAACCCCTGCTCCCCACCTGCAGGGGGGAGCTTCATGAGTGTTAAAACAAGTTTGTAGGTGTCTCATTTTCCTTCTCTATCTCATCTTCTCAACTTCTCTGTTTTATCAAATAAAATTAAAAGGAAGAAAAAGGGTGTTGTTAAAATTCGGCGGCTCCAGCTGGCCGGGCTAGCTTCACGGGCGGGTAACAGAGACGCGGAGACAACGGCTGGGCAAGGAAGCTGTATTTCTTTATTCAGGAACGACGATTCATAAACTAAACCAAACTAATCACCAAACAGAACTCTGCTGCCTCTTTCCCCCGCAGCAGCGCCAAGCACTCTCTAACTCTGCAACTCTCCAACTCTCGAACTCTGGCGGGGTTCCTAGGGGTGGCGGCCTGCGAAACTAACAGGACTGATCCAATTCTCTTGGCAGGGGAGAACTAGAACAACCCAATGTAAAGCATACAACAAAAGGGGGTGATGGGGCAAGGACCACCAGGGAGTCATAGTGCTGTCACCGAGCCCCAGCAATAACCCTGGTGGCAATAAAAAAATGTTTTGGTCATTGTGTACTTATTATCTCTTTTCTTTCTATACAATTTAGCTCCATGAAGACCGAGCTTTTTCTTTTTCATCAGACCATCCCAAGCACAAGAGCAGGGCCCTGTGGGACAGTATCCCATGTTGCTGGATGAATGAATGGATGGGCTGAATTACTATAGTCTAAAAGCTGAGAAGGAAAACAGGAGACCAAAGAGTCTTTCTCTTCCCTTCAGGGCCAAGGCAAGTTGACCCCTTAAGTCAGAGAGGAAGTTTGCAACAGCATTTGTCAAATGGCCACCATTAAACTCAGAAATGCGACGTCTTTTGTGTGTGATGGTAATTGGGTTCACTCTCACTCTAGCACAAGCTTTAAACTACTTCTCCAGAGGTGGGTAAGGGGGTACTTGCTGAGTCACTGCACTGTCCTGCCCAGTCCTCCTTGTGATCATCTGCTTGCTTTTATGGGGTGTCTGACCTGGGTCTTGACCATGATCAGGGGGGTTGTGAAAACAGCTTTCTTGTGCGGAAGACCAGCTCTCCTATCAGGCCTCTCCAACCCACAGCCTTGGACTCATTAACACCATGTTGCAACCAATAGAGTTAATGGGCCACAGGCATCATCCCAATAACTGTGGACAAATGAATCCGTGTCAGACATTTCCTCAGATGTGTCACACTGCCGCCGTGCTCTCTACTCTGGGGTTTGCAGTGCGGCAGATTAGAATAAAATGACACCATTACGCCTTTATGGCACCCAGAGCAACACCCGGCACATGGGCTGTGGCCTCTGTTTGGCTTGTGGGCCTGGGCAGACTCTGTTAAGACAACACTGCCAGCTTCTTCTGCGTGGTTCACACTAGAAGCACAGCCATGGACCCCCCTTGGTGGGGTGGAAGGTTTTGCCTGGAGGGTCTGAGCATAGGTAACTAAACACCAGGCAGGGTGGGCAAGGTGCAGGAACAGGGATGGGGGGGGGCTCCATTCATTCAAGTGGCACCTCTGTTACATGGAAGTTACATTCCCCACCCCGGGAGGGGCCCCATTTACTTTGAGCCAATACTGCTCTCTGACCCATGCAAAGGAACTTCAAGTTACTTGTGGCGGTGATGGTGGGTGTTGGGTGACTGCAGCCAAGACACAATTATTGGCTCCATTCAGGGTCGACTGTCAGTCCTCTTGCTGATAATGACTTCAGTCACTTAGAAGACTTCTCTCTGGAGTGACTTAATTTGGTGACATGGGGGTCACAGAATGCTACGTGGAGCTGCTGAAAAGCATTAGAGGTGTGTCCTGCGTTTCAGTTTCCTTTGGAGCCTTTATGCGGCACCGTTTCTCCAGCAGGGGTGTGTGGGGAGGGCGACGGGGGGGGGGGGGGGGGCTCTGCCCTTGACTTACTCCAGGCAGCTGGATACAATCAAGATACCATCCTTGTCACTTCATCTATAACTCAGCAGCCGACTGCAGGATCAAAACGGAGTGGAACAGAATGGGATGGGCCTTCTAATCAAGCCCCAGTGTAGTACGAAGTCGATTATGTATATAGTAAAGCATTTTCCCAGCCGGGAGAGCAAGAATTCAAACTCTAACCCTTCCTGCTTCTCCCAACCCCCTCAATTCAACTCTTTTCTTTCTACATCAGGGGAACACTCTGGGGTCAGCCTCTGTCATTACTAACAGATGCCTTTAAAGATTGTAGCGCGAGCCTTGGAAACTTCCCAGTATCTCCCTGTCGTTCTCGTAGTGATGTTGTCACCCCCGAGTCACAAAGCCATTATTCAGTTGTTTGTCTATCTTCATCTATAACGATCTCATCTATTTCAATCACACACATCCCTGAAGATAGGTCTGTGCTTATTATCAGTAGTCTGATGTCATTGTTAGGGATTTAGCAATATGGTTCAGAGGCGGAGACAACATAATACCATCCTTTAATTATCTGTTACCTTTTTTTTCTTTAAATGGGGGGGATTAATGGTTTATAATAAATACAATTGTTGGTACATGTGTAAAATTTCTCAGTTTTCTACAAAACACTCTCACCTCCAGCCTAAGCCCTCATCCATCTACCATCATGCCCCCTTCCCACCCACCCCAAGCCTTTTACGTTGGTGCACTGCACCCTATTTGTTTCCTTTCTAACTGTGCAGTCTTGCTTCTGACCGTCTCCAACCTGGACTGTAGAACTTGCCTCTTCTCTGAATTCTCTGCTGGGCTCCCCACACTGTTCGGTAGACATCTATTCCTTTGTCAGTTTTGTCCCCCGCTACCTGCCAATCTGAGATTTTCTCCCTTCATTTCAAAGGCACAGGACACAGTAGACAGTCCAGATTGCCTCCTACAGAAAAATGCTCCAGGGCACATGGTTCAAGTAGACCCAGAACCAGCTATGCCACTGATGAGTTGTGAAACTGACCTATCTGAACGGTCTGGTGTGGGTTTGCCACCTGAAAAATGAGGGATTGGGTTAAGTCACCTCTAAATATCCCTGTAAGACTAAAAAACAATCTTCTAAGTGCTTCCTCTCTGTCTATTCTCAAGCAAACAAGCTCATCTGTTGTTGCCAGATGCAAGACTCTAAACAGTCTTAAGTTTCTAAATAGCATGAGCTGCATTATTTAACTTTGTTTAAAATGCCATCCGCATATGGGTACCTCATAAATGTTCCTGGCAAAGAGGATAATGCACTACACTCTAAGCCGGCTTAGTGAGTGCATTTTAAACTGGGAGTGTGCGCTAGCCATAGTCAGACTCAGGAAACAGGCTGGGGCTGGGGTGGGGGGGTGGCGGGAGGTGAGAAGGTGTAACAACAGGTGGTGCCCATCTGGGAGATAGTTAGGAAACCGCAGGTCACTTCTGGGAGAACAGTGACCCTCTGGAGGGGCTGCTGTAGCCATCGAATGTTTTTCAAAGGCAGCGTTTCTCAGGGATGTCACCATGGGTGAGAGGCGGTGGCACAGGTAATCAGGATTTGGGAACCGAGAAATGGTGTGGGGAATGAAAGCCAAGTGGATCACATGGAACAAGGGCTTTGTCTCTCCTCACTCAAAGCCCCACCTGGGTCTGTCAATCCTGAACCATCCAAGTAGAGCAGGACTCTGTAAAAATGGCCCAAATCCTGTGGTTGCATGTCTGGGTCCACCCCAGCAAAGCAGCAAGGGTCTGGACTTGGCAAAGGCTGTTGAGTCAGTGGATCTTCTTCCTTCCAGACTTGCCCGGATGGGAAAGGGGCAGCTGGCTGGATTCCAATTCTGAGCTGGTTTCCACAGGGAAACCAGTTATGGGATTCACTCTCAGCCTTCTGGGAACAAAGCTCACCTTTTATATGTGGAATTTCCTGAAGTGAAGGAGGATGAAGGAATTGATCAGCTCAGTTTTCAGGAGTTCTCTTTTTCACTGCTAGTTGCTTGTCTTTGACAAGGAGGATGCTTTGCAAACAGCCAAAGAGCCTGCCCACGCCTGGGACATAATTATATGCTAATGCCAGACATCCAGAGCCAAGGAGCCTCAGAGTTGTCACCTGGCGTTCCCCTAATGCTGATTGGTCTTGACAAATACATGCACGTGCTGTGCTATGTATTAAGATTACCTGTTAGATCACTTGGGTTTACCCCAGAGAGTTTTCTAACCCGGGGCAGGGTTCTGCTTAAAATAAGTCAAACAGGAAAACTGGTGTCAAGGGAAGATTTCTGGGGTTTGGCAGCAATCCTATTCGCCCCAGCCCGGCTGGAGGTGAGCCCCTTGTTGCCCGGGGGAACATGATTTCCATTCCTTTTAAGTTCTTTCTTCAGGCCTGGGGCAGTGAGGGAGGCCAAGGGACAGACCCCAGGGTAGACCACAGCTGAGAGAGGAACGTTTGTTCCTGACCTTGCAGTGGTCACCACTGTGAGGACAGCACTCTGAAGACTGTGGCTTTAAAACATCTGCCTTGTTCTTATGTCTGGATCAGCCCAGCAGATGGTGTGAACATGTGTCTTCTGTGGAGGATAAGGAGAAGACATGCCTCGGCAGCCCCGTGGCCAAAGGGATCATTTGGAAGACAGCGGGCATCCCACCTCATCCAGTTCCCCCATTAGGTGGATGAGAAGACAGCAAGCATAAGAGGGAGCCCAAGGGCACACTGCTAACTCCAGCCACTCCTGTGATGCCACAGATGCCACCTCGCCTGCAGTGAGACCAAGCAGCCAGGTGATGGTGTCAGAAGCCATATCTGGTGGCTGTGTACCATAGTTAGTTGTGAGGTGAGTCTGGTGACCGAGGGGCTGAGAGGCACAGGTAGGTTGGCTGACTGTGCTGAGGACAGAACGTAGCAGGGAGAGGAGGTGGGGAAAACAACTGGACCATTCTCGATCCCGTCAGCACTCATTTCCTCAAAGCTAACAGCTTGTGGATGTGGTTTCCATTTTGCAAGGGAAGCCACATGCTCACACCACTCAGAGAAGGCTCTCCCGTCAGCTGTGTGGCAAACCAGTAAGATTCCACACATGGCATCTGAGGGCCTACGGAACCCTGTAAACTGTGAAGCTCTGAGGCTGAGACAGAAATACAAGCAAAAAGCAGCTGAATGAAAGATTAAACTCAACTACTATTTTTCATGAGGCAATGAATCTCTTGGGAGACAATAAAAAAAGGGAAGGAGAGACGTGTTTGAGTGGGTGGGAGGGGCAAGGAGATGGGTCAGGATGGGGTCACCGGTTTTCTAATTTTGCACTCCTTAAGACCTGCTGAACGTGAAATCATCTTTATTTCTGTAACCCTGACTCCAGTGGGAGTCATATCATTTCTAAGTCTGGTCCCAGGGGATTGTTCAATAAAGTGAAAAGAATAAGTGATCACATGCCAGATGGCCATTTTCTTTAAATCCAGTGTGAGTGGAAACTGAAACTCCAGTTTTTATAAATAACTATTACTGAGCCTTCGAAATTCCAAGTTGGTCTTGGTGGGGTTCAGTTCAGAGGCCTGGAGATCAAAGACAACCCATCCAAGATGGAAATAAGTCATTCTCCTTCCTCCAAGTGGCCATCCTGGGAGCTTCCACCAAACTGTTTGGGATACTATTCTAAAACTGTCCTGTATTTTCTGTTTTCTTCTCACTTTGGAAAAGGAGAGGACGGCAATGACCCCAGACTCCAATCCTGACTGACTTAAAAGCATAAACAGGGGTCCAAAATAATTACTAATGAGTTAATTCCCCATAGCGCCTAATACGTGTGGCTGAACTCTACAGTCTCTCGGTGATGAGCCAGAGAGCAATGAGACCCTTTCAAATGATTTATATCCTGTCTATGTCCAAAGAAAGGCCAAACTGTGAAAACAGACGATGCACTTAACAGCATTTAAAAAAAGAAAAGAAAAGAAAAAAACAGCTAGGGATGTTTCATCTATATTCCAAACAGGATAGCTGATATCAAGTTCTAGCGAGGCAATCCAGTGGGAGGCTGGTCACAGGGTGGATGGAATTGATCTGATCTCAGCATTCCTATTTACTATTGGATTGTCAGAAAAGTCATAATGTGTTTCTGCATAAAAAAACATACTGCAACCCCAATAAGAGCTACTCTCTATCCTAATGCAGCGTACAACTGCATGAGCTACCACCTGGCCCCTTTACTTGTGATGTTGATGTCACTCTTTTTGAGATCTCTCTCTCTCTCTCTTTTTAAATATACATCCTGATAGGGTACGTGATATATAAATTGGGTTTAGTTTCCATTTCCTTAATGGCTAAATATGGTCAACATCTTTTCATGTGCTTATTTGCCATCTGTATATCCTTTGCAGAAAAATGTCTGTTAATGTCCTCTGCCCATTTTTCAACTAGACTGTCTGCTTCTTATTGTTGAGTTTTTAGAGGTATTTTTTTAAGAAGGCCCAGTTTACCAACTGTTTCTTTTTTTCCTTTATTCCTTTCTTTCCCCCCCTCCCTTCTTCCTTTCTCTCTGTTTCTTTTCCCTTCTTCCTCCCTCCCTTTCTCTTCCTTCTCCCTCCCTCTTTCCTCTCTCTCTCTTTCTCCCTCCCCCTTCTCTCTTTCAGCATAATTATCACTATGACTTAGTACCTGCACATCACCACTCCTGGAAGACATTTTTCATTTTTCCTTTTGATAGAGAGTGAGACAAAGAGATAGAAAGGAAGAAAGAGTGAAGGAGAGATACCTGCAGCACAGCTCCACTGCTCATGAAGCTTCCTCCTGCAGTTGGAGGCTGGGGGCTTCAAACTGGGTCTTTGTGCATGACAGAGTGTGTATTCCACTGGGTGTTTCTTTTATGAATCCTGCTTTGGTAATAGGTCTATGAATTATTTGTCTTTCCTAATATCTGCCTTGAAGAATTTCTGTTTCAGTTTGTTTTCCTAGAAGTTTTAAAGTTTATGTATCACATGCAAGTCCATGATTTATGTTCATTTATCTTTTCTGTGAGATGTGAGTTCTACATCAGCGTTAAATTTCTGTTAACTTGGCCTGCACCGCTTGTGAATGACACTCTCTCTCTTCCCTGGAACTGCACTGGTATATTTTGTTAAAAATCAGCTGTTCCAGGAGTCAGGAGGTACCGCAACGGGTTAAGCGAATGTGGCACAAAGTGCAACAACCGGCACAAGGATCCTGGTTTGTGCCCCTGGCTCCCCACCTACAGGGGAGTCGCTTCACAGGCGGTGAAGCAGGTCTGCGAGTGTCTGTCTTTCTCTTCCCCTCTCTCCATTTCTCTCTGTCCTGTCCAACAACAACGACATCAATAACTACCACAATAAAACAACAAGGGCAACAAAAGGGAATAAATAAATATTAAAAACTTTAAAAATCTGTTTTAAAAAATCAGCTGTTTCCAACCACTTTTCTCAGGGACTGTCTTGCACTTCGCAGCGAGTGAACACAGAATAAAACACAGTCTGTTAACCAGGAATTCACTATTTAGGAGCGACTAGCGACATACAGAAAAAGTTAAAGGTGAAAGAAAGCAAGGATGTGGGTAAAAGTATAAAAACTAATTAGAGGGAGTCGGGCTGTAGCGCAGCGGGTTAAGCGCAGGTGACGCAAAACACAAGGACCAGCATAAGGATCCCGGTTCGAACCCTGGCTCCCCACCTGCAGGGGAGTCCCTTCACAGGCGGTGAAGCAGGTCTGCAGGTGTCTATCTTTCTCTCCTCCTCTCTGTCTTCCCCTCCTCTCTCCATTTCTCTCTGTCCTATCCAACAACGACAACAACAATAACTACAACAATAAAACAACAAGGGCAACAAAAGGGAATAAATAAATAAAATAAATATTAAAAAATAATAATAATTAGAAGGCCAGGTAAGATTACTTTTGGCTGGAGTGGTCACTTCTCTGAACCTCCTGTATTGTAGTATGTCAGAGAGTGACAGTCCTCCTTTGAGAAGCTCTAGCCTAGTTGAAATCTCAGTCCCACCTTGGAGAGTACATCTGTCTGTGTGCCTTCACCTCCATCCATTTTCCACTTTTCTTTTTTAATGTTTTATTTAACATTTTTTATTATTTTTATTTATTGAATAGAGATAGCCAGAGAGAAAGTGAGACACCTACAGCACTGCTTCACCATTTGAAGAGCTTTCCCCCTGCAGATGATTGGGGGCTCAAACTAGGTCCTTGTATGTCGTAATAATATATATATATGGAGGCATTGGCATTGCCCTTCAGATAAAGCCACTGTGGCTTTCATTTCCCTTGGCCCCATGCCATGCCCTGCCCTGCCCACACACCCCCTCTTGTGGGCATGTCTCTCAAAATCAGGGAAGATAAGCAGCCCGTGCAAGACAAATTCCCCACATCCTCATACCACAAGCCAAATCCTGAAGCTCTGAATTCCTGGAGCAGCCGAGGCCTGTAATCAATCCTGACGAGACAACAGGCAGCTTTTGGAACAATAACCCTCAGACATATGGATCCTCTCAGGGCTGGGATATCACTAGGGATGCCTCCTCTTGAATGGGGGGAAGAAAAGCATGCTTTCTTTAAACTGCCAAGTACACCGACACCTCTTTAAAATAACTACTCCACCTTACACGCTTTAACTCTTGTGGCCTGGAGCGACTGAGTCAGGTGCTCTGAGATGGTGAGGCTGGCGGTGGGGAGGGGCACAAGGCAGGTGAGGGCTTTCAGAACCAGCACCGCCAGGCACAGAAGCAGCTCCTGTGGAAAACAACACGCAGCCAACTGGCCAGGCTTATCTGGGACGGGAACCTGTGGCCATGATGGGGGCCCACCTTCCAGGTGCCAGCAGCATGCTTGGTTCCTCCTCTGGGTGAGGTGGGCCCAGCCCTACCTCTGTCACTTCATTAAATGGCTCAGGAAACACATTCTGAGCTTGTTGTTTCAATGTGCTCGGCGGGGAAGGAAAAAGTGTCGCTCTTGTAATTCCCAACGGGGTGCTTTTTTGAAACGCTCAGATGTTATTTCAATGTTCAGCATACATATTCGATTTCCTTCCCTTAATATTTGTTTGACTTATTCTCCGGCGGGGACTGGGTGCTTTAGAAGAGATCCGAGAGGTCAAACTTCACCGTGGCGTCTCTCAGCACCTCCGTGGGCTTCTGGCTGCTGCTACGGATCTTCTTTCAGTGGAGCTTGCTGGGGCAGCGGCGGCACACATGAATGAGCTGCTTCCCCTCCAGGCCCCGGAGTCTTTGGGGTGTAAATCAATGCAAGCTGGAGGCAGAGCTGGCCCAGCAGATGATGCCCTTCCCCAGGCTAGAATCAGCAATGTGGACAGCGCCCTGGGGACACCAAAGAAAGACAGATTCGCCTCTCACCACAGTCTTCCCTGCAGTTCCTCTAAGGGCTGCTCCGTCTGCACCTTGGGGGTGGGGAATGGACGGACTCTCAGCTTAGGCCTGGGAGTCGGCCTGAGGCATGATGAGGTCCTGAGTTTGATCCGTGGCACTGTGTGTGCCAAGAGTGATACTCTGATTCTCTCTCTCCTCTCTATCATTAGCAAATATATGAGAAAGAAAGGAAGGAAAGAAGAAAGAGAGAAAGGAAGAAAAAAGGAAAGGAAGAAAGGGAGAGAAAGAGAGAGAGAAGGAAAGGAAAGGAAAGGAAAAGGAGAGAAGGAAGGAAGGAAGGTAGGTGGATGGGAGAGACAGCATAATGGTGATGCAAAGAGATATTCATGCTTGAGGCTTCAAAGTCCCAGGTTCAATCTCTACACCACCACAAGCTTGAGCTGAGCAGTGCTCTGGTAAAACTAAATTAATAATAATAATAATAATATAGGAGCTAAGCTGCCCACTCCCTCCCCCCAGAAGATAATAGTCTCTATGCTGGCAGCTTCTCAGGTACTTAAGAGGAAAACAGAGTGGGGTGGTGGTGCACTTGGTTGAGCACATGTTACAACGTACAAGGATCTGGTCTGAGCCCCCAGTCACCTGCAGGGGGAAAGGTCTTCAGGTGGTGAAGCAGTGCTGCAGGTGTCTCTCTTTCTCTCTGGCTGTCTCTATTCCATAAACAAGAATAATAAAAAATGTTACAGAAAACATTAAAAAAGAAAAGAAAAGTGGAAAATGGATGGAGGTGAAGGCACACAGACAGATGTGCTCTCCCAAGGTGGGGCTGAGACTTTGGCCAGGCTAGAGCTTCTCAAAGGAGGACTGGCACTCACTCACATACAATACGGGAGGCTCAGAGAAGCGACCAGCTTCTTCAGATGCTGAATGGAAAGGGCCAGAAGAGGGGCCAGGCAGTGGCGCACCTGGTGAAGCACACATACTACAATGCACAAGGTCCCAGGTTCAAGCCCCTGGTCCCCGCCTTAGGGGGAAAGCTTCACAAGTGGTGAAGCAGGGCTGCAGCTGTCTCTCTGTCTCTCTCTCTTTCTCTATCTCCCCCAATCTTCTCAATTTCTCTCTGTCTCTATCCAATAATAAATAAATAAAAATATTTTTTTAAAAAAAGAAAGGGCCAGAAGAAATCTGCAGTTTTCAAAAAGCTCGATTTTAGTAAAACTGGTTGTGCCTCCGCTGCAAAGCTTTTGTGTTAAACCCAGCACACATGAGGCCCCAGAACTGCTCGGGCAAGGTGTGGAGTTACCCAAGCCAAACCTGGGCCTGGAGCACAGTGACTCCCCTGTATGCAGCAGCCAGCCAGCTCTGGGAACCAGCCCCCTGCCCCACCTGACCACCCACCCAGTCTGGTTCCATAGGACACACCTGTGACAGTCCAGCATCAGTTAAGACAAGGAAACACTGGAATCCCCAACATTCCCAATCACCTACTAGGCCATACTCTGTGACGGCTCAAGAAGAATCGGCCATGAGTCCAAGAAATGGGAACGTGGGTGCTGGCTCTCACTGAAGGCAGTGATATGTCCCTCAGTCAGATGGCCCATAGCTGCAGAATGCACCTGCTATTGGGGGCTGTGCTTCTGGAATGCTCCTATGTCATCAGTCTTCGCTCTACGAGAGTCACGTTTCTCAGTGCCCCAGAGGGGCTCCCTGGGACCACCTGGCCTCACACCCAAAAGCAGGATGAGGTCAGTGGTCCCATGCAGCCCAGACAAAAAAAGTCTTTTTATTTTCTGGTTGGTAATATATTTTTTTATTAGTGATTTAACAGTGATTTACAAGATTAAAGTACCACTCCACCACTAAAGTTCTGCGCTCTGCCCCCCCCCCTCAAACAGTAATACTTAGTTCTTTATCCCAGGTCATAGTTACAGGATCACTATATTTATACTTGTTCTTTTTATCGAGGTCATGTGTTTCAATGCTCTATATTCTACTTATGAGTGAAATCATCCTCTAGTTGTTCTTCTCCACTTCCTTACTTACTTCACTAAGTACAATCACTGACAGTCCCATCCCTTTAGTCTGAAAGGACACATTATAGTCTCTCTCTCTTTTTTTTTTAACTACTAAGTAGTACTCTATTAGCATATGTCCTGTGACTTTTTTTTTGTATTTATTATGCCTCAAAGTAGTGATTTTTATTCCATTGTTAAAGGCTGAGGAAAGCCATTTTGAAAAGTCCTTCCCTCACCTCTCAACCAATCTGAGGACACATCAGATTTAGCATTCTGGGGTTTGGATGTAGAAAGGAAAAAATAGTTAATTTCCTGTCCAAAAGATGGGAGCATAAGGGCTGTGAGAAGTTGGTGAACGCTTTCGATCTTTAGACCCAGTCCAAGGCTTTATTTTTAAATATTTATTTAATGGCCACCAGGGTTAGCACTGGGGTCCGGTGCCTACATGATGCATCCACCAGTCTAAGTGGTTGTTTTTTCTTTCTTTTTTTTTTTTTTAATTTGCTAAGGCAGAAAGAAACTGAGAGAGGTGGAGGAGTCAGAGAGGGAGAGAAAAAAGAGACACTTGTAGATTTGCTTCCCCCCTGCTGGTATGGTCCAGGGGCTTGAATGCAGGTCCTGGGGCCAGGCATAACAGGGTGTAGAACATTCCATGCCATTTTTCTGTCTCCCCATGTTTCTTTGAGAGTATATAAGTCCCATTACTTTGGGAAGTTATGATCAAAATAATGCATATACAACCTTGCAATTTATTTCCACCCAAGTAGTTTACCAGCCCCTTCCTGGGTAGCCCAGAAGTTAAAAAAAAAAAAAAAAAAAAAAAGGAAAGTGCTAGAATTCTGTGCACCTGACAACACGCAGTTGCTTTGAGTTTGCTTTTTTTTTCCCCACATGAAGTATTGACTCAATAACCAACATTATTAGCCAAGAGAGTTCCACATCTCCCACGTGAAAATGTTCAACACTTAAGTGCTACTAATAATTTTTATGGCTGAAAAGAAGGATCAAAGTATGAAAGGAAAAATAAATCCATGGGCTCATACACTGAGCCAAGTCTGCAGGGCTCATTTTCTGCCACATGTTTTATTATATTTTATTTTAAATATTTATTTATTTATTCCTTTTTGTTGTCCTTGTTTTTTATTGTTGTAGTTATTGATGTCATTGTTGTTGGGTAGGACAGAGAGAAATGGTGAAAGGAGGGGAAGACAGAGACGGGGAGAGAAAGATGGACACCTGCAGACCTGCTTCACTGCTTGTGAAGCGACTCCCCTGCAGGTGGGGAGCCGGGGGCTCGAACCGGGATCCTTATTATACTGGTCCTTGCACTTCGCGCCACCTACACTTAACTCGCTGTGCTACCGCCCGACTCCCCTGCCACATGTTTTAAACCGACTCTCTTTCACGTTGGGGAGGGGAGGAGGACCAAGTTGCGTTTTATTTCTTCCCTAGCTCTTTAGGTCTGAAATAAAAGCAGACAGGCTTGAAAAAAAAAAAAATCAAACATTCAAGTAACACTATACACTGCTACTGTTCCCCCAGGAGTTCCTTGCAAATGAGTATCAAGAACTCAATAGATACTTTCCTGGTAAAATACATAAACAGATAAATAAATTATCCCGGGGCTGAAAAGCATTTGCACATCTGGTAGCTCACTAGAGCTTGTCAAACAACTCAGAAACACGCAGGGCCGCAGGAGATCATTCTTCAGCTCCCGGTTCTGGGCCTGGAGAGGGAATGTAACATTTCCCAAAGCTCTTCGCCTTCTAACAGGGAATCTGACCCATTTAAAGAGGGAGACGACCCCTGTGTTTCCCTCCAATGAAATAAGAATGATGGCCAGTATTAGGCCTTGAAGCTGTGTGCTCCCAGGCATTATACGCGGTTCAGCCTATCATTCTCCAGAGCCTGCTATGGGGTGGGGTGTGGGGTGGGGGGAGGCCTTCAGGGATTAGATTCCATGTGCAGGTAGCACCTCAAAGAAGTAACTCAAGCAGTTTCCCTAGCAATAAAGCATGAAGGGATGGGTTGATCTCCAAGGTCACCATATGCTCTTACTCTGTTTCTTTACAAGACAGCCCTTCCACTGAGTGGTGAGCAGGCCTGGGGAGACCCTGATTCTCAGCCACATCGGCAGGCAGGTCTAGCAGAGGATCACATCCAGTGTGAGCAGACTGGTCTGTGCCCCAGTAGACAGGATTAGCATTGCCCACTTGTGTTAAGTAAGCTTTTGACAGTCGCTGGGCTATGTACTGATGTGGCTCCCTCTGCGAAGGGGCTGCTAGGGTTCACTGTCATTTTCAAGTAACCTTTCAGTTAGACCTTCCACCCTCATGTATCTGCCATTTCTTGGCCTCTTCATAGCCTTGGCAAGTGTGCAGTCTTGCGAGCTCTACATAGGTCTCTTAAATAAGCCATGGGGCCTCTTGCTGTAAAATGGTCTCTGTAAATCAAAGCATCCTGATCTTCTAGCAAAAGCACTGCCTGGGCTAGGGAGATACCACAATGTTTATGCAAAAAAACTTTTGAGTCCTGAAGCACGAGTCACAGTACCACCAGAAGCCAGAGCTGAGCAGTGCTTTGGAAATAAAATAAAAACAAAATAAAATAAAATAAAATAAATGAAAGCACTGCCTGAAAGTCTCTTTATGCCTGTGAAAAACATTACAGAACTCTGGTGCCTAAGTCTACACACTTTATGCCTCAGAGAAGACATCAGCAGAAAGAACCCTGATCAAAACTGGTGCTGGGACTCTATGCCCTGGCCACCTGCCTTGAAATGAGTGCTGCATTCTTCCTTCCACTTTAAAAACGCTTTCAGCTCCAGATGTCCCTGGGTCCTCACACATGCACCCTTCCCAGGAAAGAGAAGGAGCCCAGCATTCTGTGCACAGGTGTTTGAGTCTTTTTCTCATGGAGGCACGCCTTGTAGGTTTGCCTGTTCTATTGGATCCCTTTCAGTCCTTTCAACCCAAATGGACTTCAGGAATTCTGTAGTCTCTCCTTCTATTTCAGGCAATATTGGTGAAACCACGCCTTTTCCTCTCTGACAATTTCTAAATGCGGAGACACCTCTACGTCTAAAATTCCCAAGGCCACAGCAGAAAGGTCTGTAGCATGATTCCTTTTTGCTTTTTCATGTTAAATACTGTATACAAACTATTTTTATTTAACCTAGCATAGTGAGTTATACTATTATGTTTGTTTATTTCATTTAGTTATTATTTTTATTTATTACAGACAGCGAGAAATCAAGACAGAAGGTGGGTGATAGAGAGAGAGAGAGAGATAGAGATAGACAGATACCTGCAACACTGCTTCACCACTCACCAAGCTTTCCACCTACAGGTAGGAACCAGGGGCTCAAATCTGAGGGATCAAATCTAAGTCCTTGCACATTGTGACATGTGCGCTCAACCTAGTGTGTCACCACCTGGCCCTGTGAGTTATATTATTATAGACATGTTAATGGTAATGGTTATAGAACAATAATGATTATAGAAGAAGAAGTGGGAATGGCAAGGGAATATTATGATTATATTGAAATTAAAATTGTCAAGGTAAGTAACCTGACTTAGCTGAAGTAGTGAACTTACAAGTATAAAATCTATAGTCTTTCAAGGTACACATAGACTAGTTACCCAAGTTTTTTTTCTTTTTAACCAGAGCACTGCTCAGTTCTGGCTTATGGTGGTGCAGAGACTGAGTCTGGGACTTTAAGTCTCAGGGATGTGAGTCTCTTAGCATAACCACCATGTTACCTCCCTCGCCCCCAAAGAGATCTTTCACTGGGCCAGGTTGTCTCAATACATTTCTAAATAATAAGTCAAATGGGGTATGTTTTCTGAAGAGCAGACTCTAATAAAAATCAACGGCAGCATTGTAGCTATCAATTAAGAAGTGACAACGCAATATACCTTTTTCCAGAAGGAAAATTTTCTGTAAGAAATTTCTGTAAGAAGATATTACAATGGAAATCAGAAAATAATTCAAACCTAAAGATAGCAGAAACCTGACACTTTTAATTTCACTTAAAACAGTAATTAGAGAGATTCACTACTGTAAATGCATGTATTAGAAAACTAAATTCTAAGGCCAGGGATCTAAGCTTTTATGTCAAAAGCTAGAGAAATAACAGCATCTTAAATTTATGAAAGTAACAGAAGAAATTAATTATGGAGAGAAGTAGTTAAATATACAGTAAGGAAAAATTTGACAAAATCAAAACCTGACTCTGAAAAGGTTCTGACATTGGTAACAGCTCTAACAAGACTGAGGAGAAAAACAAAATTATCAGCATCAGGAATGAAGGCCAGCACATCCTTCCAAATCTTGTAAGTTTTAAATAATACCAAAATAATATGGAGGACTGTAGAACATTTCACTTTACAATTTAGATGGCATAAGGACTCCTTGAAGGGCACACAATTCATACAAGAATTTGAAAGTCTGAAGAGTAATGGAGCTGTTAAAGAAACTGGGCCTATAATAAACAGGACAGAGTGCTGGCTAAGAACAATGAGAACATGAAATGGTGGTGGCAGACACAGATGAGCACACACATTAATGTAATGTGCAAGGGACCCAGGTTCAAACCTCTGATCCCCACTTGCAAGGGGGAAGCAGGGCTACCGGTGTTCCTCTTTCCCTCTCCCTTGCCAATTTCTCTCTGTCCTATCAAAAAAGGAAAAAAAAAAAAAAAAAAGCCACTGGGAGTGGTGGACTCCCCATATGGGCACTAAGCCACAGTGATAACCATAGCATATATATGAGTGATATTTATTAAAAAAAAAAAAAAAGAATATGAAGCAGACAGTGAGAGAAGAAATTTACATAAATCAACAGTGATCTCATGCACATACTGCCAAAGCAAAGAATGTAGCAGTGATGCACAGCTCCTCCTTCCCCTATGTGTACCCACAGCGGCTGATCGGTCTCTTCCCAACAATCAGTTGTAAGCGTTACTGTTGCTCGTGGCCAGAGAGCTAACTGAGCGGTAAAGCATTGGAGTCACTTGGAGCAGGACCCGGCACTGCACAAGTCCAATTGATGTTCTGGTCTGTCTGTCTCTCTCCTATAAAATAAATCATCACATCTTTAAAAACAAAACAAACAAATACCAACTCTAGAGTTAGGCAGTGGCACCTGGTAGAACACATATGAAAGGACTCAGGTCAAGCCACCAGCAGGAGGGAAACTTCAGGACTGGTGAAGCAGTGCTGCTCCCCTCTCTTCCTCTCTCCCTCCTTGTCTATCCCCCCCCCCTTGATTTTTCTGTTTCTATCCAACAAATAAAGAAATAAACAATTCCTGTTACAATATGTTCGATTTACACACTTTCTAAAAACTGTTTTGATTTTTTTTTTTTTAGATATATGGAAGCGGAGCTGAGCTCGAATCTGGGTCCTACACATGGCAAAACAGTGCACTATCCAAGGGAGCTACTCCACAGGCCCAATTTTTGCAGTTATGCAACTGATTCTGTGAATGCCTGTGATTTCCTTTGTAGATTCTTGAGTCTGTAAATTTACTGATCAGTACGGATTTTTTTAAAAAACAACTCTCCATCCAATATTTCTTCAAATACTCCCAAGTCCCACATTCTGTCTTCTGGGGGCTCTAATAATATGAATAATGTTATCTTTGTAATTGTCCTGCAGGACTCTGAAGCTCTGTTCTCTCTCTCTCTCTCTCTCTCCCTTTTCTTTCTAATTTATCTCTGTTGTTCAGATAAGATGATTCCTACGGATTCATCCTAAGTTCACTGATTCTTCCTTGTTAACTCTATTGTCTTGCTGGTAATTTTGTAGTTCCAGGGATGGCAATTTTCAGTGGTGAAATTTCCACTTGGTTCTTCACTATATATTGTTTTATTTTGTTTTGCCAAGACTTACTAGTTTCCCATGTATTTCAACAGTGCTTATGATTGCTTATTAGAGGATTTTTGGTGAATGGCTGTTTTAAAATCCTTGTTAGATAATTCCACCCTCTGTCATCTTGGAGTTGGCATCTGATGATTATCTCTTCTCATCAAGGTTGCAATTTTCCTGGTTCTTGGTATGATGAGGCATTTTGGATTACATCCTGAACATTTTGAGGACTGCCGTGAGACAATGCTTCCTTTTACAGTTTCTAGTTTAGCAGGCAATTTGGGTTCAGAACGCACATCTTGGCCCACTTTTGTGGGCTGTGGATTGAATATCAATTTAGCTTCCAAAGGCTTTCTGGTGCTAGTCTGGTCTGCCCGGCTTGCAACCCATAGCTAATTTGAAACCTGGGTAGTATCTGACACCATAGTTTATTTCCAAAATGAAGCTTTTGCTCTGTTGATTCTAGTCTATTTCATGCATGGGATGCTTTAAAGGGGCAAGGAGAACATGCCCAGAATGGCAGGTTGAGGAGAGACAGGACTACCCCTCACGATCACCCCCCCAGTGTCTGCTAGAGCCTCATGGCTGCTGTTCACATAATGCAGGGCACCTCCACAGTGGACAGAAGCAGAGGAATGCTGTCCCTGTTTCTTTTCCTGTTTGTGTAGGTAAGCATGGTCCCTAGGGTGCTGTGTGACAATCTGCACAGTCGCTGTGTCCAGATGGCAGGGTACGGAAGGCCTCCTCTGTGGTGCCTGCCTGGTATAGGGCGGGTCCCATCAGCAGCAACCCCCACCCCTGCATGTCTTCTGGTAAGAGAAAATAGGCTTTTCTTTTCACTTTCCCAAGCACTGGGGCTCAGGCATAAAAGGCTTTTTGTATATTCATTATATTGTCTCCCCAGCCCAAATACCATAAGGGTTATAACTGCGGCACTACAAATCCACTGCTCCTGGCAGCCTTTCTTCTTTCTGTTTTTTAATTAGATAAGACAGAAAGAAATTGATCAGGGGAGATAGAGAGCAAGAGAGAAAAACACCTTCAGACCTTCCTTACTGCTCGTGAAGCATCCTCTTCCCCTGGCAGGTGGGGAGCGGGGGCTCGAGTCCAGGTCCCGGCACAGGGTAACGTGTACACTTAACCTGAGCGCACCACCACTGGGCCCTCTCATTTTTTCCTAGTAGAAGCACTTATGCTCTGAATTTCCCCCAAGCACCATTACAGCTGCATCTCACACATTTTATTTTTCAGTTTACGATGAAATGCACCAGTTGTAAATGTCTTAACAAATGTTATGTAGTCATGTAACCACCACCACAGTCATAATAGAGTCATTCCATCCTCTGAAAAGTTTCATGATTCTTTTGTTTTCAATTGTGTCTTCTTCCCCAAGGAATATAGTTTTTCTATGCTGGCATTTTAAATACATGGATTTGTATCTTAAGTCATACTTAGTTCATTCAGCAGAACATTTTTTAGATTGTTTTCGGACATAAGAATATTAAATTGTTCCAGCACCGTATTGTGAATATTGTCCTGTCTCCATTAAATTGACTTGGGTCCTGTGCTGAAAATCAGTTGACTGTACATATGTGGCCAATTTCTGGATTCTATTCAGCTTCATTATGGATATGTCTAGGTTTATACCAAAGCTACAGTGTCTTGGTGACTGAAGCTTTATAGTAAGGGTTAAAATAAGGGAGGAACAATTCATAAACTTGGCTTTTCTTTCTTAAGATTGCTTTGGCTTTTCAGGTCCTTTTATATTTCCATTTCAATTTTAGGACTAGTGTTCCAATTAAAAAAGAAAAAATATATATATATTCCCCTGGCATTACTTTTAATCTGTGGAACATGTGGGGGGAAATTATGCCTTAATAATAGAAACTCTTTGGAGATATATATTTTTCCTTTTATGGTGGTGTTCTTCAGCTTTACTCTCTCGGTGATGTTTTGTAGATTCTGTTAAGCATATCTGGCACATATTTTATTAGGCAACTTGAGTACTTAATTTTTACAGTATTATTCAGATTGTAAATATGTACATATGCATTTTTGCATAGCTTTTTAGAAATATAGCTGGTGTACAGTAAGCAGAAGCTATGCACTGATGATTATAACACCTGTATATACCAGGAAAACCATCCTCCTCAGTAAGAAATGAGTATATTCATTTCCCCTAGGTTTATGAGTCCTTGTGTTATTTTTCTCTCCTGCCTTTCATAACACGACCCTCTCCACTCCTTTTCTAGATAATCCTTGATCTTTCTATCACTAAAGATTAGTTGACATTTTCGAGAATTACATAGTAATGGGATCATGAGATACACTCTTCCAGCTTCTTATCACTTCATTTAATTTAATTAGTATACCCAAGTTGTGGCATTCATCTATAGTCCCTTCTATTTATCACTGAGTAACATTCTATCGTATTGATATACCACAATCTGACCATCATTTCAACTTTTGGTAGACACTGAACTACCCACCCACACCCAACCCCTAGTTTCTGGATCCTACAAATAAAAGCTTCTAGGAATATCAGAGTGCAAGTACTTGTGTATACTCACGTTCCTCAATCTGTGTGGCAAGGAAGGTGTGATCATGTGGTAGATGTATAGTTAACCCTTTAATGTCCAAACTATTTTCCAAAATAAACGAGTCCCAGTTACAGAACATAGTAGAATGGAAAGGCTCGCAGGACAGGACAGTTTGCTAGAAATGAAGAATTTATTTATTCATTCATTGCTTTTGTATTGATAGAGCCAGAGATAAATTAAGAGATAAGAGGGAGGTATAGAAGGAGAGAGAATAAGGGAGACACATGCAGCACTGCTTCACCGCTCATGAAGCTTTCCCACTGCATGAAGGGACCAGGAGTTTGAACTCAGCCCCTTGTGCATGGTAATGTATGCACTCTACCAGGTGTGCCACCGCCCAGCTCCTACTATTTATTTATTCAACAGACACAACTGAGCAATTGTTGAATGGAAGGAACTGGACTAGACGTCATGGATATGGAGCTCGACAAGACGGCCATGCTTCTTGTCCTTAGTAGGCTCATGTTCTAGAAGAAAAACAGATAGCAAGCAACACACTTCCCTCTTTATTATTTGTTTACAAAGAGATATAGTGTGCTCAGAACCTAACCTAGTCTGGGGACTCTCTGAAAGCCTCTGTGATGGGCATTTGCACTGAGCACTGAAGGATGAGCACTAATTAACAAGACAGATGTAGCCTGGCCACCCTGGGGTAAGTGGGACAAAGGAGCTAGTATATCCCAGGGCAAACATTTTACTTAATTAATTTTCTAAGCACTTAGTCTGTAAGATCTGCTCTCAGTCTCTGGAAAATAACCATGGGCTTTGTGCTAAACCCACAACAAGCAGGATCTATGAGGGCTACAATCCTCTGGGTTCTAATTCGGCACAAAACTGGATCCCCCTTTCAGGAGAGAAATGCCCTGGTTGAATGGTGGAAACAACAAACAAGCTTTCTCAGGAATCACAGTAGAATCTTGAGTGGAATGATGAGAACTGCAGCAGTAGTTGAGGTAACAGTAGCTAGTACAGTGTCTTACACAATGCAGAAAGAATATTCACTGGACACACTACCTCTGGTAGGGTGATGATTTTTAAATCTCATGCACATGGTAACTTATGAAGTAGACAGTAGATATTGTTAGAGCCATTTTCTCTCTTTCTTTCTTTCTTTCTTTCTTTCTTTCTTTCTTTCTTTCTTTCTTTCTTTCTTTCTTTCTTTCTTCTTCCTCCAGGGTTATTGCTGTGGCTTGGTGTCTGCACTACAAATCCACTGCCTCTGTTGGCCACTTTTTTCCCACTGTTGTTGCTGTTGGGTGTTATTGCTGTTATTGTTGCTGTTGTCGGATAGGACAGAGATAAATCGAGAGAGAAAGGGAAGACAGAGGGGGAGAGAAGGATAGACACCTGCAGACCTGCTTCACCACTTGTGAAGCAAACTCCTGCAGGTGGGGAGCTGGAGGCTCAAACTGGGATCCCTGTGCCAGTCCTTGTGCTTTATGCCATGTGCGCTTAACCTGCTGCGCTACCGCCTGGTCCCTACAGCCATTTTCCCTAACGATAAACTAAGACCCAGATAGATTAGACAGTTTGTCCATGGTCCTAAGATGGTCAGTGATAGACCAGAAAATTTGATCCCAGAGCTAACAACTTTGTTCATAATATATTACTATGCAAGAAACGTACAGCCAGCCTGCCCTGAAGCAGTAATGGTGGGGATGCCTGAGAAGTCATTGTTTTCTTTGGCTTAAGTATGTTACTGATAGACAACTGATCGTTTTAACTTATATTCTGTGATCCGGGAGGTGGTGCAGTGATAAAGCTTTGGGCTCTCAAGCATGAGGTCCCGAGTTCGATCCCCAGCAGCACATGTGCCACAGTGATGTCCGGTTCTTTCTCTCTCCTTTTATCTTTCTCATAAATAAGTAAAATCTTTAAAAAAAAAAACCTTACATTCTGAGGACAAGCAGCCTCCGACAGAGTGAAAAACTCTGGGATAACAATAGCGCTAGAAAGGCTTGTATTTAAATTCTAACTCTTCCACAAATGAACAGTGTGTTTGTACACAAGTTACCTAACTGCTTGTTCTCGGTAATGAGAAAAACACTATGAGTCTTGTAGGTTAGAGGAAAGATCCTAAGCAGTCTGTGCATACAAATGCCCAGAGACTGACACAAGCCGTAGATGGAAGGTAACTGTGAAAGTTACTTCTTCCATGGCGTCTGGAGCAGATTCAGTGACTAGAGATGACGTAGTTTCCGGTGCCACGTGCCTCTGATAAGCAAGTCCTTACTGAGAGGTAGTGTGTGGGATCAAACACAGGTCACCGGGGAAATGGGCGAAGAACCCAGTTTTCAGCCCCTTGAGATTTAGCACTTCCCCTCATCAACACACTTTCTTGCTTGAAACAAGCTCAAGGTTGAAAGAGACCCAAGTTTCTATATTCACAAGACCTCAAGATGGAAAGGAGAACACTGAATCAACTCTTGTTTTATTAGGCCAGCTGAGGAGATTAAAGAGGCAGCATTCTGCTCCTCTTGGCTTCGTCACCCTGAACTTCCCCTTTTCTGCTCCAGAGACGGTGAATGAAGTTTAAAGTCATTATATGCAAAGAAGAGAAAAAACACTGGTGGGGGAGAAATTGGTCTCTTTTGCTATGAGGTGACTAGAAAAAAAAAGTAGAAAATCTGCTAAAAAAACACACATCTTTTTTTTTTTTGTTTTGAAAAACTGGGAATGAGGGGCCGGGTGCTGGCACACCTGGTTAAGCAAACATTCTACAGTGCACAAGGATGAGGGTTCAAGCCCTGGTCCCCACCTGCAGGGGGAAAGCTTCACAAATGGTGAAGCAGGGCTGCGGGTGTCTCTCTAAATCTCTTTCCTTCTCTATCTGCCTTCTCTCTCAATTTCTCTCTGCCCTATCGAATGAAATAAAGTTAAAAATAAAAAAAAAAGAAAAAGAAAAATAGGTGTTAGTTTACTAAAAGTCACTTTAAGACCACAGAGGTAAAGATATAAAAAGACATCTCTATAAATTAAGATAAACCCCCAAAGATGATTGTAGGCTTTATTTTCTACTCTCATATCTTCCACTGGCCAAAATAATTCCATCAACCAAGGCATCACATACCACTATTTCACAATTTCTATTATACTCACATGATATTATGCATTTCAAAGAAAAATATTTGGGTAAACTCAAGCTTTTTTTTTTTTAACTGTTAATGGTAGTGGCAGAACTCCTTTTACTCCCCTTTAAAGTCCACTTGGAATTTAAGGGTTAGAAAACACCTCTTTAATAAACACATGTGCCCATTATGCCTTTGTTTAATTCAGATTTCACTATTTCTGAAAAACCTCAAACCTAACAAATCCTGGATCCATTAGAGGAGATGATTCCCTCTCTCCCAAAGGAAGGGGTGACTCTGGGGGAGAAGCTCTAGTACTTTCTCCCGGGCCAGCTGTGGTTCATACTCTGTTTTGCTTTGGACTGACACTATGGTTCCACCCCTGAAGCCATGGGCCTCTGCCCACTGCCATCCTTAGGCTCACAGACATCCCCCACTGACAGAGCTCATCAATTCCTATTGCTTTTCACCAAGCCTTGGCTCTGGCACTTTCCCCTGGGGAGACCTTTACTGGTCTCCACACTTAACCCCTGAACCCAGCCTAATCAATCAGCTGCACTGAAGGGACGAATAATAGAGAACACTTCTCTCTGCAGACAGGCAGGCAGCCTCTCCACTTAAAACCCAGCAAGAGAGCCATCAACAGGGTCTGCTTTCTGTTTGCCAGTGTCACCAGCGTCCTTACTCACTGCAGCTTTTATTGTGGCTGTGCCTGGTGGCTTCAGTCAGTGACGTGCTAAGTCCAAGCAGGCATCAATTCGCTGCTCCTTAAATGATAAGCAGACACCCATTGGCAAATGTCCCTTGGGACGCTCCCAGGGGTGTTCCCAAATGAGTTCTCAGAATGGGTCATTTTGGAAGAGGGCTCCCCCAGAGTTTTAGAGAACCTCCCCATAACCCACATTCTCATTTCTGGACTCCACTAGAATTCAGAAATGGTGACTTGAGAGAACAAAATACAATACTTTCTATTAGCAAAGACAAGCACTAATAGGCAATAAATATTAACTATCTGGACATAGCATGTAAAGCCTCCTCCTTACCTCATACCCAAACTGCAGCTCGTCTGAGGTCAGCATGATGATATCATCATCAATGGCTAGAACAGCCTCTGTCTCGATTTCATCATAAGGGAAGAAACGGTTACTCAACTTGTTTTCAGCAGTCCTCACGACTTTTAATGGAACCCGGATTTTGGGCCAGAGAGATTCTAGGAAAAGGAAGACAGACATGGCATTTATGACCTGTCTAGCTTTTGTGAGGAGATAAAGTGGTGAAAGCATCGTATCACATATGAGATGGAAGAGTCAGCTTACATTCAGGGCTCTCATTAAACCCACATGTACGAGTGTGCAAGGGGAAATTCCGACAGATGCATTTTATGTGTTTTATGCTATACATCTCTGGCTCTCCATACTGTCTTAGCCAAAAGGCACAAGCTGGCTTCTGTTCATGACTGAGAGGCAGAGAAGCATAATGACTTGACTAAGGTCACATCGATAAGAGGAGTTGAAGCTGGGCTGGCTGCCTCTCAGGCCCATGGTCTTAACATCTAAAGTCATCACCTCTAAAAATTCTTGCAGGCAGGTACAGCCCAGCCCAAGATGTGCCTGCTGCTCTGCTAAGGAAACCTTCAGTGCATGTGCCAAAGATGCCTGACTCTTGATGCTCAAGGCCAGACTGCTGTCACAGCAGTCATAGTACTGGCCCTCACACACTGTTTCACTGAGTGGGGTACAGCTCCCCTAACTGAATGCTTTACTCCCTTCTCCTGATTCATGGGATTTGGCTTCTCATCATGACCAATTTACAAGAGCAAATATCAAATTTCTAGCTCCAATTATGTGGGATTTTCTAGTATACTGAAGAAACACCAACCCGTGACTTGCTTTGCATTTTTCCCATTTTATTTCAAAATGACTGAAGCAATTCAATTGCAGGCTCCTTGTTTTAAAATGTTGCGTTTAACACAGCTTGAAATTAATACTTCTTTGCTGCTGCAGTACCCAGATCTTAAGGCACTTAACAGAGAATGGTTTGTTCTTCACACAACATTTGTCAAATGAAAAACAAGAAAGTCAAGGTATCATACTGCCAAAAAATTAAAAATTCCATCATATAATAGTGGGGAGATCTAGTTTTTTGTGGGGCTTAAAGCCCTAAAATGCCTGTGGCTATAGCAAAGACACTATACTCAAGAAAAGTATGAGAGAAGGGGGCCAAGCTGTTACCATGGTTATCATGCGGGAAGACCCAGGTTTGAGCTCCCAGTCCTCACCTGCAGGGTGAAGTTTCACAAGAGAGACACAGGCTGCAGGTGTCTCTCTTTTCCTCCTCCCACGCTCTTGCCCTATTTCTCTCTGTCTCTATCATAATTTAAAAAAAAAGAAAAAGAAAGGAAGGAAGAAAGAAAAGAAGAAAAAAGAAAATGGCTGCTGGGAGTGGTGGATTTGTCATACAGGCACTGAGCCCCAGTGATAATGGCAAAAAAAAAAAAAAAAAAGTATGACTAAGGGAAAGTCAGAAGGGAAGACTTGCTGTCTTAGTTGACTGTAAGGAAAATATATTGTCTCTGTATATTTTACAATATGTCACACACTGTTGGTGGCACCCCCAGAGGCTTGAACAAAGTCTATGCAAGTGAAAAGCTCTGTAATTAAAGGAGACATTTGGTCTCAAATAAGTCCAGAGCCTAAAAGAGCAGTTAATTTTAAAAGAAGCATGTTTGGGAAGAACTGAATCAGAGACCAATATCCTACAGACCACCAACTTTTAGTCAATAACAAAAGTTACTGACTGTCGCTTCATTCCTAGCATGGAGTTATTAATTATTAAGTGTTGCTGGAATAAAAGTGAGGCCATAGGACTAAGAGATCAGAGACTTGAGTTCTGTAATGTGAACACTAAACCGGGTGCAACACTGGCTGGCCGCTTGAGTTCTGTAAACACCTCCTAAGGGTAAGAATAAGTGAAAGTGTGTGTGCGCATGCACACACACACACACACACACACACACACACACCTTTATTAAACAACTAGTATATTCTCCACACTCCATAGGTAAAAAGCCATTCAACCATCCTATGGAGTAGAAATTACTCACAAAGTAGAATGTCCATGGCTCAGAGAAGTGAAGTATCTTGGCCAGGTTTCCATTAATAAATACCCAGGCTAGTCTTTGAATCTAAAATCTGTTTGGTAGCAGAGACAAGACAGAGAACTTATACTATATACTTCAGCTTGAAAATCCCAGTTCTCTAGATACTGAACAAAACAGCAAAATTCAGTATTTTCTGCCACAATCATCTTCATTCACGTTTGTTTTCCCCTGCCTTTTTCAGGTAACCAAGATCACTACCACAATCTGTTATCCAGATTTTTAGAAAGCTCAAACACACCGCATTCTCTAAAATGAAGGCGATTATAGTCCTACCTAACCAGACTAGCAGGTCAAACCTTTTGGTGTCAGGATTCTTAGGGGGCTCTTAAAAATTGCTGAAGACCTCAAAGAAGTTTTGTTCATTTGGGAGATAAATGCATGCATGCAAACACACAATACATTTGTATTGACAATTTAAAGTGAAGAAATTATAAAACACAAAAATATATAAGCACACATTAGTCATTAAGAATGATGGTGCAAGGGGCCGGGTAGTAGTGCAGGGGTTAAGTGCACATGGAGCGAAGCACAAGGACTGGCACAAGGATCTCTGCTGGAGCCCCTGGATCCCCATCTATAGAAGGGTCGCTTCACAAGTGGTGAAGCAGGTCTGCAGGTGTCTATCTTTCTCTCTTCCTCTGTCTCCCCCTCCTCTCTTGATTTCTCTCTGTCCTATCCAACAACAACAACAGCAGTAATAACAAGAACAACAACAAGGGCAACAAACTGGGAAAAACGGCCTCCAGGAGCAGTGGATTCATACTGCAGGCATCAAACCCCAGCGATTACCTGGAGGCAGAACAAATAAAAATAAAAAGAATGGCAGTGTTGGGGCTGGAGAGATAGCAACAGACTTCCATTCTTAAGGCACTGGAGACCTCAGCCAGTAACCAGAGCTGAGCAGCACTCTGGCCCCTCTCAAAACAAAGAAAAAGAAAAAAAAATGTTGGGGGGGGGGGAGAGTGGAGAGAAGGAAAAGAAAAAAGAAAAAGAGGAAAGAAGAGCAGGGATATAGTATAGTATCTTTCTCTTTGTATCTCCCATTAAAATAAAACAAATAAAATTTTTTTTTTAATTTTAAAAAGTGATGGTGTCATCCAGTTCTGCAGCCTCTAGAAAATTACACTGTATATTTTGGGACAAATAAGAGAATAAAAGAGCAGGGGAAAGACAAATGACCTAGTATTATGAAAATAAATAAGGGAGTTAGGCGGTAGCGAAGCAGGTTAAGCGCAGGTGGTGCAAAGCTCAAGGACTGGCATGAGGATCCTGGTTCGAGCCCCTGGCTCCCCACCTGCAGGGGAGTCGCTTCACAGGCGGTAAAGCTGGTCTGCAGGTGTCTACCTTTCTCTCCCTCTCTGTCTTTTCCTTTTCTCTCCATTTCTCTGTCTTATCCATCAACAATGACATCAATAACAATAATAATAACCACAACAATAAAAAACAAGGGCAACAAAAGGGAATAAATAAATATTAAAATAAATAAAATCCACTTCACTCATATATCTCTCCCCCCCCCCCACAAACTCTATGAGGGGATCTCAGCAATGCCCAGTGGCCCCTGGACTACGCTTTGAGAACCTCTATGCTAGATTTTATGCTCAGGATCTGAGGAGCATAACATGAAGAAAGTACCAGTAAAGTGGAAAATATTTGGAAGGAGTTTCGAGCATAGTGCAGACACTAGAACCCAGAACGTCCATAGAGTGCTTGAGGAAACAGATGCACATCTTGTCAATTTACTGCCTCTTAGCTTCATCCTTCAGATAGATGCTGGTTCAGACACTAGTCCTGGACATTCCTCTTTTCCAGGAGGCGTAATGCTAAACCTTGTCAACAGAGGGCGCTGGGGGGCATCTTAGCAGGAGGGGGGTATTTTTTTTTTCCTTCTGAGTTCTGGTGAACCTGCTCCCCCCCAACCCCCACTCCTTGTTCCTTTACTGACCAGCAGGTAGGCAGTAAGTGGCCCTCATTTCAGCAAGTTTAAGTGGCACCACTAGGGCAGCCTGGGTCTGCAGTCTCCAAAAGCTCTCCAAGAGGACTCAACAGCACCTCGGCTGGCTGCTACTGGGAGAGTTCTGCGCATGCCCATATAGCAGCTCAGCTCTTCCCATAGGTGGCTCACAGTGAGCTCCACTGAAATTCTTGCTAGTTTCCCAGCTAGCTCCTAACACCTCTACCCCACCCCACCCCATCCCAGGAGCTTCCTGCTGAATTCCACCACAGTCCCAGGAGATGGCTGGTTTCCAACTAGGCAGCTTTAGCCTGTGGCACCTGAGCAAACTTCACACAGCCACCAGTCCTGGCTGGGGAAGGGGCTCTCCCAAGATTATTCCTCATCATCTTGCAGAACTCACTGTACACCTCAGTCACCAATTTCTAGTACTGAGTTAGTGTTGGGTAGTATGGCAGCTCCCCCTGGCTTCTGTTTAACCATATGCCTATATAGGGATTGAATGATCCCATTCAAAGCTTTGGTCTATTTACATAAATCACTTTTACATTTACATAAAGCACCACACTCCCTCCAGGGCATTGGTGGTTTAGTGGTAGAATTCTCACCTGCTCCACCCCCTCTCCTTGTCACACCCTGATCCTCTCCTTGTCACACCCTGATTTTCACCAGTCACTTTTCTCTCCACCCTCTCTGCGTCACATCCTGTTCACACCCTACTTGGGAAGTATATATAAAGACAACATTGTTCGTTTTAGTTGTTAGTTTAGTCTAGCTTGGTATAGATTGCGCTGCGTCCTGCATGAATAAAGAGATACTGCGTACAGCTCAACCATGAGTCCCTGGTCATCTGTCTCCCGTCAGTGAAGCTCAGCCCGACATATGGCACCTGAACAGGGACTGAAATAAGCCCTGAAACATGGACCGGCATCAAGGTGGGACCTAACCCACCCATCGCCCAGATAAGTAAACTTGGCTACCCATCCACCATGGGTTGCCTTTCTACTTATGAAGAGGTTTGCCAAAGCCTCTACTGTTTCATTATGAGACAATTAGTCTGTCTCTGGAACATTTTACTCTGGGCCACACTTCGGTTCCCTGACCGGGAACTTTGGTTTCTTATGACCGGGATCATAGAGCTTGGGAGATGCACGGAGATTTCTCCTTGGACTTTCTGGATTCCCTCTCTCATGTTTCCCGAGGAAAAGGACTACATTTTGCTCCAGGCCACAATTTGGTTCTTTATGACCGTGATCGTAGACCTTGGGATATGCACGGAGGTTTCCACTGGGACTTTCTGGACTTCTTCTTGCATGTTTCCCATGGAGAAGGACTACTCTAATTTGAGGAGCATTCTCCAGTACCATGGCAGTCCCCAAGAATGGAGACACGTGGTTAGTTCTACTCTCCTGATTGGATTCTATCTTCAATGGGAAGACACTTTTAAAAATGGGTGCCTGAAACAATCCAGCAAGAACAGTCAGAAGCACCCTAAATGGAATTTCGAGGAGCTTTTTGGACTAGGATGCCCTCTGGGGACTCATGATACTACATGGTGAGATCTGCATAATCTGGTTCAAGTTGCGTTTCGTAAGAGAGTGATTTGAATGACTGAATTTTTGCTTGACATTGACTTAAAAAAAAAATGCTGGACGCAGCCATGATTTCTAGAGACATCCAGAAAAAATCCAAAAAATTGTTTTTTCCCTCCTTTGATTTCTTTTTTTACATCTTGGCATAAATCTGAAATGTTTAATCCTGAAACTGTATGAGTTATGGGTGGGGCAGATAGTGCAATGATTATGTTAATTATTCTCATGCCTAAGGCTTCTACCGTGGTTCTTCTGTTTACACCTTTCCACATTTTATTGAGTTTAAACTGTTTAAACAACCTTAAAATCATACTAGAAAGGACTTCCAATTATAATGGAATTATCAATTATAATAAACTTCTAATCTGCTACAAGTTTTGTTTGACAAGTAAGTGAATTTCAGCTGTCAAGTCTTCACATGAAAAAGCATCTACTCAAATGAAAATTTCTGGAAATGCATTTGGACCCCTGTTCTCTGACATCGCCCACAAGATGGAATGACTACAACACACCCCCGGAAACCAATGATGTGACCTGGCACGACCTGAAGAAACAGATTCACAGACTCCAAAGCTCACTCTCTACAGAAAAGTAGAATTCTGGTGGCCGACATTCCCCATCGAGACAGACATGCAGCGTTTCATCCCTTGGCATTTTCTTCCGTGGTCATCTACTTTGAACTGACACTTCCATCGGACTTACTGGTACACATTGCTGTGTTTCTCAAAGAATAACTTCAGCCAGAGCCTTGGGACTTTATAGGCCATGTTCCCTCGCCTGCAGGCTCTGTTCCCAGAGGCAGAAAACTCTCCCTCCTTATTAGGTTATGCCCACAGAGGCAGGAAACGCCCTTTGAGGCAAGAGATGCCCACAGAGGCATGAAGCGCCCCCAGAGGCAATTGATACCCCCAGAGGCAAGAAATGCCCTTTCGCCTGCTAGGCCTTGCCCTTTGAGGCAGAAAATACCCCCTCAGGCCTCCCCTTGGCATCACACTGGTTATTGCTGCTCGCCTATTTTGTTTTCCATGTCTTATGCCAGTTCTTTTGAAAATGCCTGTATGATATAGGTTTCTGTTCACCCCTACACTGCTATTCCCCTGACAGAGATGAAGCCTTTTACAGACATTGAACCAGTTATATATGGCCATAAAGTAAGAGAGAGATGTTGGGGAATTTTGAGGATGTGGTTGAACTTGGAAGGGCTTGAGCCTGAGGGGTGTATCAATCCTGTTAGTCTCTCTCTCTACAGAGCGGTTGAGCAAGGAGGGACAGTAGAACCCCAAAAAGTGTGCCTCTTATCAGTCTCCCTGCCTCACAAAGTACCCCCACTCCTGATACTATGGCAAATAGTTAAAAAGAAAGGGGGAGATGTTGGGTAGTATGCCAGCTCCCCCTGGCTTCTGCTTAACCATATGCCTATATAGGGATTGATTGATCCCATTCAAAGCTTTGGTCTATTTACATAAATCACTTTTACATTTACATAAAGCACCACACTCCCTCCAGGGCATTGGTGGTTTAGTGGTAGAATTCTCACCTGCTCCACCCCCTCTCCTTGTCACACCCTGATCCTCTCCTTGTCACACCCTGATCTTCTACCAGTCACCTTTTGCTCCACCCTCTCTATGCCACATCCTGTTTCCACCCTACTTGGAGAGTATAAAAACAGCTGCTCTTCTGATTAAAGACAGTTGGAAATTGCTTTCTGGCTCCGAGAGTTCCAGAGTGTATCTCCTGCGAAGTTAGTGTGGCACGAGTTCCTGATCCCTCTCCCACGCAGCAGCCTAGATCGGCTCCAGTTGAGTTCTCTCCAACCCAGAGAGCACTAGCTCGGGAAGAAGCACCCTCAGGCTATCCCGGCAAGTTAGTAGGTCTTCAGAGCCAACTCTTTCTGTTCCAGTGACTGTGATTTCTGTCTCCTACCTGAACCCTGACCACACTAGGGCTATCAGAAGGGTTATCAGATGAACAGGAATTATTCTCTATAGCCTCTGAAGGAGACAGGGCCATGATCAATGGTGGGGTATGAGTTACAGGGAAGAATGTTTATAGACTCAAGATGGGCACAAATTTCCTAATGGAATCATATCAGCTATCTGAAGATGAAACAAAATCCCTTCAGCAACATACTGTGCTTTTCTACTTGAAAGGTACAAACTTAGTTCAGACTTTTCTGTTTATTAGCAGAGGAGAAGCCAAACAAGATACCAGAGGCCCTAGGACCACAGAAGGCAGAAAGAACAGTCTTTGGAAACAGCCTCAAGTCCCAAGTGTAACCCTTCCTCACCAAGTTGTTTTCAGCAAGCCAATCACTGAACCCATTTCTTAGACAGTAAGAAACCATCCTCACGTGGTGGACTGGACAGTGAGAATGAATGGAACACACTCAGCAGCACACTGCCCAGAATATAGCAGTTATCTACTGAACTTAGTCATGCTGATCTTTGAAAATGTTACGTCTCAAGAGAAAACACTAAGCAGAACTTAGACTGGAGTTGCTGTATTGCACCAAAGTAAAAGATTCTTTGGTGGAGGGGTGGGGGGGGGGTTGTTCAGGTCCTGGAACTGGATGGCAGAGGACCTAGTAGGGGTTGTACTGTTATGTGGAAAACTGGGAAATGCTATGTATGTACAAACTTGTATTTACGGTCAACTATAAAACATTAATTCCCCCAATAAAGGGGGAAAAAAGGCAATGTTATGTCTCTTTATAGAATCAAAGGATTCTCTTTTGCATCTTAGGTATTGGTGGTGAAGTGAAGCATTATCCTGGCAAATTTAGGATTCTATCCCTAGCTCACACTCACTTTTAGATAAACAATCTCACAGGGGTCGGGCAGTAATGCACTGGGTTAAGCCACATAGTACTAAGTGCAAGGATCTGCACAAGAATCTGGGTTCAAGCCTCCAGCTCCCCACCCACTGGGGAGACACTTCAAACTTATTTCTCTTTCTCCCTATTTCCCCATTCTTCTCAATTCCTCTCTATCCTATGTTATAAAATGGGGGAAAATGTCCACCAGGAGCAGTGGTGCTGGCATCAAGCCCCAGTGATAGTCCTGGAGGCAATATATATACATATATATCTCACCATCAAGCCTCTAGGTCTGAATAAGTCAAACTCACTAAGAACATGAAAGAACAGACACTTATGCCATGTTAGTTTTATAATGCCCCCCTTTTTATTTTTGCATTATGTATAGAAAACATGCTAGTAGCTCTGGATAAGCACAAAGAGATTTGAACTTTTATTTGGGAAGCATGTACAGTATGTTCAACCCAAAGATAGCTTTATACATTCTTCCCCTCCGTATGGCCAAAGAATTGCTTGAGGTGGTGCCTATAAAGACCTAGCATACTCTTGTAAATTCTTGATGGGGGATTTTTAGAGAGTGATGAAGGCCAAAGACATGGGGGGGGGGGCAGTACAAATGGAATGCAGAATAAATCATGGTTCTTTTAGAAATGGGATTGCATTTTTCCTGGTCTAAAAGAGGCCAAAAGCAGGTTTTGGCAAAAGGAGTCTCCTTCTGCCTCTTAGCTTCATTACCACAAGGCAGGTCATGAAACAGAACTTTCAGGTTTTTTGTGTTTGTTTTTGTTTACACATTTTCAAATAAAACAGGCTTCCAAGGAGGGGAGCTACCCTTTGCATGGGTTTTCGCATTTCTTTTTGGGAAGCGCAGGGACAAGAGGGCTGCAATCAAAGAGTCAGTACTCTTTGATTTCTTACTTATTTACTCTGTCCTTCAGATGAATAAATTTCCTTTTCTTATTTACTGCTGCCTTTTTTTCCCCTTTTAAATGTGAGTTCCATTTAAGAAAGTGGTGGAAAGACAGAGAAGCCAGAGCAGCACTCTGGTACATGTGGTGCCAGTGGTCAGACCAGAAGCCTCAGGCAGGCAAGTCTGGTGCTACACTTGCTCCTCAACCTCCTCCTTTTCCCTGTCCTTCTCCTTCTTCTTTCCTTCTCCTCCCCCTTCCCCCTCTCCCTTTTCATCTCATTGGGGGGTTAGTGATTGACAGTACAATTGCTGGCATATAGGCACACCAATATTCCATTCAAGGCTCTTTTCACACGCCCCCAAGGCCCACCTCGCTAGAGTCTTTTGCCTTGGTACAATACATGCTGCCCAGTCCAAAGTTCACTTTGGCCTACACTCTTCTTAAGGCAGACAATCCTGATATATGATTTTGGTCCTCAAAATATTACTTTAAAATTTCAGGACAGCAGAAGGGAGCATGAGGTAGGATATACATATGAGAAAAAAAAATTTTTTTTTCTTTCACTATTTTCAAAGGAATAAAGTTACTTTTCTGCCTTTCTTATTTATTGCCACCAGGATTAACTCTGGGGCTCAGTGCCTGCACTACAGATCCATTGCTCCTGTGGCCCTTTTTTTTTTGATAGGACAGAGAGAAATTGAGGGAAGAGGGAGAAAGAGGGAGAGAGAAGGACAGCAGTGGTGAAATGCATGTGCATATGAGAAGTCCTGGCTCAAAAAGGAAAAAAAAAAATGCTGATGAAAATAGCGTTCATGTTATAGCTAGAAATGCCAGGCCCTGAGTCCACTGTTTAATACCGATGGAATTTCTTTTCTTATTCCTTTAGGTTCTAAATGGAATAGCAAGCCCTTACATCTTGGGGGTTCATGTTGTGAGAGTCTATAATAAGCAAATCAGAACTGTCACCTTCCACCCATACAAAGCTAATCTGGAAAAGAGGAAAACATAGGTTGAACTTATGGAAAATAAAGAGCCAGGTGATCTGATAACTTCACAGTTTTGAGTTTTGTTTGTTTGTTTTTGTTTTTAATTGAAGAGTTCAGCTTGAAGGAGAAAAGGCACTCCTTGTGTTAAGGATTTTCTTTCAATGTGTTCTAATGAACAGCTTCTCCAACTTGGATGCTGAGAGAAGATGTGAGCAAAGAGCACACTCTTCTGACTTGGCAGAGGCACCACCAAAGGTTTTTTGACTAAAGATGACCCTAGGCCAATCACAGCCACAAAGCACAACCACAGACCCTCTTCTAGGTATGTGATGAGAGCATCTCCGTGCAAGCCTTGGGCTCACTTTGGGGGATGTTGGAGCTGCCTGGTGCAGCGGGACCTCATGGCCTTAACCTCCACAGTCCCAGAATTCACTCAAGAGGGAAAAAAGGGAGAAGTTATTGCTTCTACTTCCTCTTTGCCTATTCAGGGCCGACCATCCTGTCCCTCAGCCAATCCCATCCTGCCTGCTAACCTCAGGAAAATCACAATCTGAATGGGGGAGGGAGGTGTCTTTCTGAAATCAATACAAATTTAAAAACTGAAATCCCTTAAAACAGAAGGCTGAGCTAAGCCTATTTGAAATATGTGATGCAACAGCTTCCTTCAGGCGGAGGCCAGGGGCCAAGCCAGATAACCTCTATATCCATCAAGTTTGGATACTGAAGAGCTGGGGAGGAGGAGTGCAGTGGCTGACAGAGCTTGAAATCAATGTGAGGAAAGCTCACTGGAAACATTTATTGCAGAGTCTAAGTATTTACTTAAATTTCAAACCCAGCAATTTAGACTTAAATGTAACCAACAAGTGAAAAAAAAATAATTTGGTTGGTTGGATTGGAGAGTGAAAAAAAAAAGGAGGGGGAGTGAGAGGGAAATCCTGCCTATACTAATCCTCCTAGCAGCAGACATGTTAACCACAATATTTATTTTAGTAAATGGAGAGAAAGTGAAAAACGTCACTTTGGCCTCTAATGTTTCCAAGCCTTGGACCTGCTTTGTAAGAAGTATACATGTTTCTAATGCCATACATGAAAAATCAGATGCCTTTGCTGGCAGGAGGGCCAGAACTGACAGCCCCATTTATGAACTGAACAAACACCCCAATGAAGATTAAATATGGTTCACGCTCTCACGCTCTCCCCAAACAACCACGTCACCAGAGCCAGAGGCATGACCTAAAAACCACCGTTGTTAAGAAGTGGGTCCAAGTCTCCGAGCATGCCACAGTTCAGGCCTCATTGGCTGAGGGCTCTCTCTTTGCTCCCTGAAGCCAAAAGATTTTCAAAAAAAAATAAACTGAACTTCTGGTCATAAAATTAACCATTACATTTTAGTGGGATCTACTAAAAATTAAAACTGAATACCTAGATTCAGAACCTAGGTTGGAGGTATTGTTCTGAGTTCTGCCAATATAGCGGCGGCTTAGACCCAGAGGGAAGAAAATGATTTCTTTCTCATAGTCTGCCAAGGTACCTGCCCAAAAGGAATAACTCAAAGTCATAATAAATGGTTCATCGCAAGCCCTTAGAGGCCAGCCAGGGTTTCTCAGGAGAAAGCTCATTGGCATTTAGCACAAGGGTCTGTTACAGACTGTGCCTACGTGGCAGGATGGCAAGAGGGGGCTGAGGCTCTTGTGGAAGCTGGCAACCTTTGTGTCCAGGGATGAAGCACACTACCACAGTTCTTCAGGAGCCAGGTCCCACGAGGGGCACACAGCTTTCCTTTAGCCTCGTTCAGTCCACTTCCCTCTGAGGGGATGTGAACAGCCCCCGAGTCACAGGGTCTTGCTTCCCTCCTGACACTGCTTTTTCTGTTTGCTTCTGGTCTGCCAGTCTCTTCCTCCTTCTTTCTTAGATGGCGGCAGCATCTTCCTTTTCTCTCCCATCTTCCCTTTTTTCCTTTACTAAGAGTCAAAAAAACACAACTAGAACCTAGAAAACTAGACTTTGGAAGGAAACACACACATACACACACACACACACACACACCCCTCTACCTTGGGAGCTGGGCAGTGGCATACCCCATTAAGTGCACATATCACCATGTGCAAGGACCCGGGTTTGAGCCCCCACTCCCCACCTACAGAGGGGCTGATTCGCCAATGGTGAAGCAGCTCTGCAAGTATCTCCCTTTCTCGTTCCCTCTCTATCTCTCCCCCACCCCCGCTGCCAAATTTCTCTATCCTGTCAAAAAAAGAAAGAAAAAAAAAAAAACCTGACTGCTGGGAGCAGTGGATTTGTAGTGCCAGCACCAATCCCCAACAATAACCCTGGTAAGCAATTAAAAAAAATCAATCAAACAAACAAAAAAACCCTTACTAAATGTAGTAAGTAAAATAGCTATTCTGTTTACCACAATGTGGCTCCCTGAATAAGAAGGAAGTATATGATTCTCTCAGAGATCAACAGTCTCACTAGGAAAAAAAAAACTTTTAGATGCTATCAGAAGAAAACAAAAGTTTTTCTTGAGGTAGTCTAGTTGCCCTAGCAGAGAGAAATGAGGTCTTTTTCTAGTGCACACTGTTGATCTACCACTGGCAGCTTCCAAGGTCGACTATCCGAATGTTGGCATAATCAATGAAAAGGGACTAGCCATAAAAAGGGCAGATACTACTGTCAGGTCATAAACTAGACCTTATCGGGGATAGCGGTGCACATTACAAACTTCAAACCCATTCCTTGCTCTAATCCATCAGAAACTTCCTGGCTTTAATAGGCTATAAAGGGCCGGAGCTTTGAAGTCTCTGGGATTAAGATCCATAATAGACGGGCTGAATGAGAAACTAAATGCAGGTGGAACATGCTCTGTGTGTCCTGAATTAAAAACAAATCCAATTAATCAAATAGTCTTCAACCCTAACTGCCAGCCAGCAGATGAGAGGGGTGGCCAAGGCAAGAAGCAAAGTGATTAAGGATGAGCCAGTGGGAGCCTGCTGTGCATGCTGGCTTTCAGGCTCGGACCCGGGACTGCAAAGGGCACGTCTGCTGACTGTCCCAGTCAGAGGTGAGGCCATCCTTTTTGAAGGAGAGCACAGTATCAGAGCTGAGATAAGGAAGGAGAAAACTAATGCCTTTTAAACTGGGTTTCCATGTAAACAAATCAGCCGAGATGGCTGAGGGAAGCTGAGATCTGTTTTCCCAGGGCTGATGGCCTTTGATCCGAAGGCTGCCTAAGCCCTCAAACTCTTGTGGCTACACAGCACACCATGGGCTTGGAGTTAAATGGGCCACCCCAGAATGAGGATGAGATGATGCAGAAAACCAGGAGTCATTCTGTCTCAGAAGTGGGACAGTTGTTGGGCCACACAAAACTGAGCTGGCTGAGAGCTACAGAAATGCCCAGCCCAGCCACACCCTTAACACACCACTTCTTCCCCACTCTGCTCACCTTCTGGCGGGTTTTTATTTTGATTGTTCCAGACGACTAGCAGCTTGGATAGACTGGGCACCTTGGACACTTCCGTGATGACCCGGAAGAGGCTCTCCACTCGGTCGTAGGTGAGGACAATGGCAGTGAATCCTTGCGACTGTGGAGGGATGAGTGGGAGGAAGAGCGGATTGCTCACACTGCTCCACTTCTGCACGAAAACAAATTTATGATGAAAAGGGTCAGCGAAGACTCTAGTCAGCGAAGACTCTAGTGATCAGGGCCTGAGCTCTCTCCCCACATTATCAATATTCCCAAACATAGGGAGTCGGGCGGTAGAGCAGCGGGTTAAATGCACGTGGCGTTAAGCACAAGAATGGGCTTAAGGATCCTGGTTCGAGCCCCCGGCTCCCCACCTGCAGGGGGGGTCACTTCACAGGTGGTGAAGCAGATCTGCAGGTGTCTATCTTTCTCTCCCGCTCTGTCTTCCCCTCCTCTCTCCATCTTTCTGTCCTATCTAACAACGACAACATCAATAACAACAACAATAATAACAATAAAAAACAAGGGCAACAAAAGGGAAAAATAAATTAATTAATTTAATTAAATAAATATTCCCAAACAAGAAGATTTGATGGCTTTTCCTTCGTCCAATCCAAACAACTATTTGGAAGTCATCATTCATTTCTGTGGCGACTTTCTTTACTTTGGCTGCTGAGAAAGAAACAGAAATCTTGCAGCCAAGAAGATGTCTAATTAAACATGGCAGATCTTCATTCCCTCTGCCCAATCCACAAATATGGCAGCTAACTATTTTAATCTGTAGTGACAACGAAATGAGAGAAGAGACAAAATAGCTGTTGAGCAGTAGCAATGTGTTAGCTTTCTGAAAGACTGGAAGGAACTGGGGACAGGAAAGAATAGAGTTGGGGCAGCTCACGAGGTGGCACAGTGGCAAGAGCTATGAACTTAACAAGCATGAGATCCCGAGTTTGATCCCTGGCATCACATGAGCCAGAGTGATGCCCTGGTTGTCTTTATCTTCCTTTCTCATATGTTTTATAAAAAGTAGAGAGCTGTGTCAACAAAGATACACAACTTTACACTGTCAGAGCTCACAAACGCTCAGGGATGCAGATCAACAGGGTAAGAGGAAGGGGCAGGGATGAAACAGAAGAACTGATTAGAAATGCACAGAAAGGGTGGTTAGAGGTCCATTTTTTTTTATTATTCTTTTTTTAAAAATTTTTTTAAATATTTATTTTATTTATTTATTCCCTTTTGTTGCCCTTGTTGTTTTATTGTTGTAGTTATTATTGTTGTTGGATAGGACAGAGAGAAATGGAGAGAGGAGGGGAAGACAGAGAGGAGGAGAGAAAGACAGACGCCTGCAGACCTGCTTCACCGCCTGTGAAGCGACTCCCCTGCAGGTGGGGAGCCGGGGTTCGAACCGGGATCCTTATGCCGGTCCTTGTGCTTTGCGCCACCTGCGCTTAACCCGCTGCGCTACAGCCCGACTCCCAAGAGGTCCATATTTACAAGGTTCTGCTTTTGGTCAGAACATGACTTTTCCTCCCGACCTCAGATGGAAGAGAGAGGTTCAGAAATGAAGCTCTAGATGTGGAAGCACAGGCATGGCTGAAGGGGGAAATGTAGGCTAAGACAGAGATTCTCAGTGACAAATCCAGTCCCCAAACCTAAACAGCAACGCGGCTGGCTTGCCACTCCAGCCTCGTCCACGTCAGCTCGCCAGACAACAAGCCTGTCCTCACATAAGCAACTTCTGACCAGGATTTTAAAGTTTCCCCACTTAACTGTGAACAGATTCTAGAATCACAGATATTTCCAGACTTTCTTCAGTGTGACTGAAACCCAAATGGACAAAAGCCGGAACTCAGAAGAGACAGATGATCGAAGCAGAAGGAAAGGATAACAACATCAACACAAATTATAACCTTACACAGATTTCTTAGATTAAAAATCAGAATAAATGGCTAATTCTCGTTTTAAGAGTTCTATCCTAAAGTAGGGTATTAAAAACATAATATTAAAGGGGTCAGGTGGTGGTGCACCTGGTTGAGTACACATGTTACAATGTGCAAGGACTTAAGTTCGAACCCCCGGTCCCCACCTGCATGGGGAAAGCTTTGCAAGTGGTGAAGCAGTATTGCAGGTGTTTGTCTGTCACTGTCTCTCTCCCTCTCTATCACCTTCTTCTCTCGCGATTTCTGGCTGTCTCTATCCAATAAATAAATAAAGATAATAAAAAAATTTAAAAAAACATAACATTAATTTTTTTTTCCATGAAGGTTGGGACTGAAAGATAATGAGGGTCATCATATTTAAGTCTGGTGAACAAAAGAAGTGAAGATGAAAAGCAGATTAAAAAGATGAGAACGGAGAGTTGAGTGGTAGCACGGCAGGTTAAGCGGACGTGGCATGAAGTGCAAGGACTGGCGGAAGGATTCCCAGTTCAAGCCCCCGGCTCCCCAACTGTAGAGAAGTCGCTTCACAGGCGGTGAAGCAGGTCTGCAGGTGTCTATCTTTCTCTCCCCCTCTCTGTCTTCCTCTCCTCTCTCCATTTCTCTCTATCCTATCCAACAATGATGACATCAATAACAACAATAATAACTGTAACAACAATAAAAAGCAACAAGGGCAACAAAAGGGAAAATAAATAAATAAAAAAAGATGAGAACGGGGGCTGGGCAGCGGTGCGCCTGGTTAAGTGCACATATACTAATTGAGAGGACTCTGGTCCGAGCACCCTGCTTCCCATCTGCAGCTAGGATGCTTCTTGAGCAGTGAAACAGGTCTGCAAGTCTCTTTCTCTCTCTCCTTCTCTATCTATGTCCTCCTCCCCCCTCAGTTTCTCTTTGTCCTATTAAATAAAATAGAAGAAAAAAAAACAGAGAAGAGGGGAGTAAAAAGGGAAATATGGGGGGTCGGGCGGTGGTGCAGTGGGTTAAGCGCATGTGGCGCAAAGCGCAGGGACCAGCGTAGGGATCCCGGTTCGAGCCCCCGGCTCCCCACCTGCAGGGGAGTCGCTTCACAGGCGGTTAAGCAGGTCTGCAGGTGTCTATCTTTCTCTCCCCTTCTCTGTCTTCCCCTCCTCTCTCCATTTCTCTCTGTCCTATCCAACAACCAATTGCGTCAACAAGGGCAATAATAATAATAACCACAACGAAGCTACAACAAGGGCAATAAAAGGGGGGAAAAATGGCCTCCAGGAGCGGTGGATTCATGGTGCAGGCACCTAGCCCAGCAATAACCCTGGAGGAGGAAAAAAAAAAAAAAAAAAGGGAAATATGGCCAACAGGGGCAGTGGATTCATGGTGCAGGGACCAAGCCCCAGCAACAACCCTGGAGGCAAAAGAAAAAAAGAAAGAAAAAGAATGTTCAGGAAGGTCCAATATCCATCTAATAGAAGGATTCTGGAAAAAGACAACAGAATATGGGAGAAACAAACAAAGAAATTAAGTAAATTCTTGGAATAGGAGCTAGAAGAGAAACGAACAGGCCCCAATAAATAATCAGCACACTTAAGTTTTTAAGACAAAAATAAAGCAATAAAGCCCAAACCACTATCAATCATATCAAACTATATCACTTGTAAATATTGGGAATCAAGACTTGTGTAAATCAAGATGTATAACACCTAAGGGAGTCCACCGACAATTCTCATAGTCTCTCCAAGTTGGAAGTTTCTCCAAAGCAAAGTTTAACAAGTAACAAAGTAAATACAATTTTCATTGCTAATATTAAAACAGTCACCCAGGGGCCGAGTGGTGACGCATCTGGTTGGGTGTACGTGTTACAATACACAAGGACCCAGGTTCGAATCCCTGGTCCCCACCTGCAGGAGGAAAGTTTCATGAGTGGTGAAGTAGGGCTGCAGGTGTCTTTCTGTCTCTTTTCCTCTCTATCACCCTCTTCCTTCTTGATTTTAAAGGTCTCTAAGTGCCCAATTCAGTGACCTAATCACATTCATATGTTATGTAAATAGTCCAGGAACTAATTTCATCTCTGCCAGAAGATGTCTGAATATGAAATGTCTCATCAGCTGTTCTGTTCGCTTATACTGCTCTAGAGCTGTTCATACTTCAGAATGCTTGAGGTCCCCCAACAGTCTCATCCCTATCACGGATGGACACTCTTCACCACGTTGATGACAACAGCTGTTTTCCAGATGTAACGGTATGGGACAGAAAATGTACACAAACACATGGAATGAACATGAGATGGAACCCTTGGATTCCTGGACTACTAATGTAATCAGGATATTAAAGTCAAAATGTCCACAACAGGTCAAAATGTTGCTTCACAGCCAGGAGACACAATGGGAGAAGCTCTCTCTTGACGCTGTCTGCGTGGTACATTGCCCTTTGACATTAAGCTGTACTCTTAGGAAGGTGTCTGGATCTTAGTAACTGTACTTTACCACTGACTTTATTTCCTTTGAGGTCCCCCCCCATACTATTATTGATATCTTCCTGACTTTTCTGGGATACTGAAGTCAATAAAGGGCTCTGTGCTTAGCTTCTAACCCCCCAGCTTTAAACTTTCTCGGCACTAACCCTCCCAACCCACTCAACTATTCCTCCCAACACAGTATCATCTCATGCTTCAAAAACACTACTTTCCATGAAAAAGAAATGTTAAAAAAAACATACTTGATTCATACTTCAACAATGTAATGAAGGGCTAGGCGGTGGTGCACCTGGTTAAGCACACAAATTACAGTGCACAAGAATCCAGGTTCAAGCCCCTGATCCCCACCTGAGGGGGAAAGCGTCACGAGTGGTGAAGCAGGGCTGCAGGTGTCTCTCTCCCCATTTCCCCCAGGTCTCTCAATTTCTGTCTCTATCCAGTAATAAATTAATCAAATTAAAAACTAATATAATATGTGATGCTGCCATAATTTACTGAGTATGTCCCAAGTGTCAATTACTGTGTTTTATGTGCACTATCTCGTTTGAGTCTTACAACACCACCTGATAAAATTATTATTCTCAATCCAAAGGTGATGAAACTGGAGAATGAGAAATAGCACATGACATTTAATCACTTGCCTTTCCAGAAGAAAGAGAAAAGGAGGAAAGGAAGGAAAGAAAGTGTGTGTGTGTGTGTGTGTGTGTGTGTGTGTGTGTGTGTGTGTGTGTGTGATGTTTAAAGTTATGTAACCCACAAGTACTGGGTGTGAGAAAGAGGTCACGGCTATGTGACTCCAGAACACCAGCTGGTGTGGTTCAAAGTCCTTCCCTACACCCTCCTACTCCAAAGTTCAGGGTAAGCCTCACAAGTAGACTTTGGAAATTGGTATGTACTTCAGGGTCCTTTCCTTCTAGCTTTCATCTAATACAAAAATGCTGCAAGTTCTTTATCCTTGAGAATCATATATGAAGTAATAACCAAGAGCCCACTCCAAACTCTACACTTTCAGAAGTTACATGGAATAAAAACATACCAAATAGGAAACACTGACATTAAGTGAGCACATCAAAGAAGAGAGGGAAATACACCTTTGACACAGAAGGAAAAACTATTAAAATGCCAACAACGCAAAAGTCTGTTCTTTGGGAGAAATGAGTAAGACAAAATACTTGAGCACCTTTATGATGTCAAAAGGAGAAGACAATTCCCCTAAGAGACGCAATGGCTGGTGTCAAAATACTAACTGGCTGGGACTTAAACGGAGTCATTCTCCTGAAAGGCATCATGACTCTGATTTCAAGATACTGCCAAGGAGAAGGGACCAGAGTCTCTGGCTGGCATCTCAATCTCATATCTTGTGCCATCTCAGATGCCAAGTCTATCCAGGAAGTGAAGTGGGGAGGGAGGACAGAATGGGTGGCAGGAAGTAGACAGTGACTTGTCTTTTTTTCTTTTTTTTTTTTTCCCCTCCAGGTTATCGCTGGGCTCGGTGTCTGCACTATGAATCCACTGCTCCTGGAGGCCATTTTTCCTATTCTTGTTGCCCTTGTTGCTATTATTGTTATTGCTGCTGTTGTTCTTGGATAGGACAGACAGAAATCGAGAGAAGAGGGGAAGACAGAAGGGGAGAGAAAGATAGACACCTGCAGACCTGCTTCACCACTTGTGAAGCGACCCCTCCCCCCTGCAGGTGGGGAGCCTGGGGCTCCAACAGGGATCCCTGTACCGGTCCTTGTGCTTTGCACCAGGTGCACTTAACCCACTGTGCTACCTCCCGGCCCCCAATAGTGACTTGTCTTAATGTTCAATTTTTCCATACAACTCACCTGCATATCAAAAGGGACATAAAAACCACAAAAGCATTAAAGGAAGCATTGGGGGGGAAAACAGCATATGAGGGAAGATAATAAAGATTGAACTCTTAGTGACATTTATTTAACAGTAATTGAGGTATCTGTGTCTGATTTAACATAGACACTGAGATGAAGAGGTAACACATCAACAGCAACATAGGTTCAATGCTGAAGAATATACCACAGGGTGGGGCAGGTGGTGGCACACCTGGTTGAGCGCACGTCACCATGCGCAAGGACCCGGGTTCGAACCCCCAGTCTTCCCACCTACAGAGGGAAAGCTTTGTAAATGGTGAAGCAGTGCTTCACCTGTCTCTCTGTCTTTTTCCCTATCTCCCCCCTCCCTCTCAATTTCTGGCTGTCTCTATCTGTTGTTAAAATTTTCGGAAGGCTCTGGCCGGCCGGGCTGGCTTCGCGGGCGGGTAATAGAGACGCGGAGGCAACGGCTGGGCAGGGAAGCTGTATTTCTTTATTCAGGAACAATGATTCATAAACTAAGACAAACTAATCACCAAACAGAACTCTGCTGTCTCTTTGCGGCGGCACAAGCACTCCCTCTTACTCTTGAACTCAGGAACCCTCCAACTCTGGAACTCTGAAACTCTCGTACTTGAGAGCCCTCTGAAACTCTGGCACACTGGAACTCTCTCTTACTCTGTAACCCTGAAACTCTCGAACTCAGGAACTCTCGCACTCAGGAACTCTCGGACTCAGGAACCCTCTCCCGGGGTTCCTTGGGGCGGGGCCGGACTGATCCAATTCTCTTGGCGGGGGGGGGGGGGGGGGAGGGCTAGAACAAACCAATGTAAAGCATACGACAATTCCCCCTTTTCTTTTTAACTAAATGACTATAGTATCAAGGGTGTGGGGTGAACAGAAACATATATAACAAAAACCAGCATGTTGCCAAGGGAAGGCCTGAGGGGGCCATATCAGAAAAAAAAAAACATTTCTTGCCTCTGGGGGGCGTACTTTCTTCGACCGGCATTTGCATGGGGGTGGGGAACAGCCTAGAGTCCCACAGGCAGCTGGCTGCAACTTACTTACTATGAAACAAAACTTGTTATTAGCATATCTACTGCAAGATCCAACGTTTCTAATAGAGAAGGAATTTGAGACTTTTACATATCAACAACGTCTTTTAACCTTTTGTTACACCCATTCAAGATGGAGACACACCCTAGGTGTGGGCCAGAGAGGAAACCTCAGGCATGAGAATAATTAGCATAGCCATTGTGCGATCTACCATTTCTAATAGAGAAGGTAGTGTTTTACATATCAACAAGTCTATTTATTTAACCTTTTGATTAGACCAACTTAGTTAAAATATATTGATTGTTAACTAATTTTTACCTCAGACTTTAAATGTAAGTTAATTTTAGAATTATATTGAAAACCTTTTTCATTTAACTTTGACTAGTAAGAATTTAGCCTTAAAGCTATTGTCTACCAAACTTTAAACATACACATAAACATGGTCATTAATACACAAGGAGAGAAACCTTTGTTACGAAGACATGTCATTTTAAACACGAATTTAAATCTGTACTGTCTTAGTTGTTGGGGGGGGTTCACCATCCGGAGGTGGCTTCCCGTGCAGCTCCACTTCTAGGAATTGCAGGTTGCGATCTCTGCACAAATCTCTGCGTACTCCAGCTTGTCTGCCTTCAGACCGGACCAGCGGCTGGAGATCTCGTGTGCCCAGTATCGGCAGGGAGCCCGGGGGTCCAGGAGGCCCGGGATGGTTCCAGAATTCATAGAAAGAGGGCAGGAAGGCCAGGCTTGTAGAAGGTGTGGGCCTAGGTGCCCAGGGGTGGCGGCCATAATAGGCCGCCGCGGCCCTGCCCCATGGCCCTGCCACGTCTGCTGCCCTGTTCGCAGTGGCTGAGCAGCGTGGAGGGATCACGCGTCCAGTGCCCTGCGCCACGCGGTGGAGAGCCGGCTCCTGTAGGCTGGCCTCGGCTCCTGTAGGCTGGCCTCGGGCTCTTGCGTGTTGGCCTCGGGCTCCAGGGGCTCTTGTGTGCTGGCCTTGGGCTCTTGCGTGTTGGCATAGGGCTCCAGCATGTTGGCATTGGGCTCCTGGGGCTTTTGTGTGCTGGCGTAGGCCTCCTGCGGGCTGCGGGGCTGCGGAGCTGCGGGCGCGGTGCGCGGGGTTGTCTGGGCGCAGCCGGCTGGCTGGCTGTTTAACCAGGTGGAAACAGCAGCTCCGCGCCTCGCCTCCCGCCCGCTGGCTCTTCCCGCTGGCTGTTCTGAGTTCGCCCGAGCGAGTGGAAACCACAGAGTGGTCCAGAGATAAATGTTCCAGAAACAGCAAAACAGTCTCGTGAAGAAAGAGCAGAGGCCTTTGGAGATCTCTTCACAAGCAGAAGAGAAGGCCATCGTGCATAGGTAGCCAAATTGTCTTTACTTATCTGAGAGATGCGCAGGTCAGGTCCACGTGGGCGCCATTTGTTGTTAAAATTTTCGGAGGCTCTGGTCTGGGCTGGCTTCACAGCGGGTAACAGAGATGCGGAGACAACGGCTGGGCAGGGAAGCTGTATTCCTTTATTCATCTTCAGTTATTTATTGGATAGAGACAGCCAGAAATAAAATGGGGAGGGGGTGATAGAGAGGGAGCAAAATAGAGGAGACACTTACTTGCAGCCCTGTGTCACAACTTGCAGAGCTTTCCCCCTGCAGGGGGAAAAAGGCACAAGCTTGAACCCGGGTCCTTGCACATTGTAACATGTGCAGTCAACCAGGTGCATCACCACCTGGCCTCTAATTCAGATTTTCTTCTTTTCTTCTTTCCTTCCTTCCTTCCTTCCTTCCTTATTTCCTTTCTTTTTTCCTTCCTTTCTTCTTTCTTTCTTTCTTTTTCTTTTTTTTTACCAGAGTACCATTCAGCCCTGGTGGTACTGGAGATTGAACCTGGGACTTAACTATTATGTTATCTACTGTTGTTAAAATTTCGGAGGCTCTTGCCGGCCGGGTTGCTTCATGGCGGGTAACAGAGACGCAGAGACAACGGCTGGGCAGGGAAGCTGTATTTCTTTATTCAGGAACAACGATTCATAAACTAAGACAAACTAATCACCAAACAGAACTCTGCTGTCTCTTTGCAGCAGCGCAAGCACTCTTTCTTTTACTCTGGAACTCAGGAACTCTGGAACTCTCAGACTCAGGAACTCTCTCTCGGGGTTCCTTGGGGCGGGGCCAAGCAGGCCCACGAAATTAATTGGACTGATCCAATTCTCTTGGCGGGGGGAGGGGGAGGAGGGCTAGAACAAACCAATGTAAAGCATACGACATCTATCCAATGAATAAATAAAGATAATAAGAAATTAAAAAAAAAATACACCACCAAGGTGCATGCAGGTCACCTGTTTGGAGTCAGTCTTGAAATCATGAGTCCTCCCTCGAGGTCCAGGTTCTTTCCCATACCAGCTATGTGACCTGAGCGAAGCTTTAACCTCTCTTTCCCCTCAGTTTCTGTAGCTACAAAATTGTGTTGGTGATACTGCCTTTCGGGGTGGCATTACTTAATAGAGTAATCGCTTAACCATCAGCATATCTTATTTATTAATTCTTAACAACCTTGAGGTTAGTCAAAACAAACAGGTAACAATAGTGCTTATATTTAATGGGTAATAAGTGGTAGCCCAGAATTGATCCTGTAGGCGTTGCAAAGTCCACAGCTTGACTCTATCTCGAAAGTGGGGTGACAGCAGTCATGGGGTGTCTCCCAACACCAAGCAGCGGTACAGTTTTCCCCTCCTCTTTATCTTCACCTGATCATGTTTTAGGATTGTAGAATCTCTACTTCTTTTTTTTCCTCTCCAAACAGACTGTTTTCACTTTCCTGGTTTTTCCTCCCTATTCATTTTTATGTTTGAACTATCTCAAAAGTAGAAGCCACAGCTGCTGTTAACAACCAAGACTTAGTATGCACCTGTACACAGATATGCTTAAAACTGAGAAGGGCCTGGTAGTGACCAAAAGGGCCATTGTTAAAGTGTGCTTGTCTCTTTCCCTTCAGCTTTGTGGTCCTTACTTTATCTGACAAGGTTAGAGTGGTGAGGGAAGTGAAATAGGAAGTAGGAGAGAAGGGTATCTAGGCCTAAGTAAAAAGATTTGATTAAGTACTTTCAGGTGTCTTTTATAGTTCTTTCTACTTGCTTGCTGGGTCCCTGCAAAGTACTGTGCACTTGTACTTTAAGGTATATATTATCCCTTAACTTACAGATACATGTGCCCTATTCCTTGGGCCCTGGTCTATATCTAGGTCTTGTAACTTTGCTAGGAAGTGTACCATCTGGAATGGAACTAGGGATTCCTATGAGCTAGAAATGGTCTCACTGGGTTACTGGAGCTGGAGGGTTGACACATCCCAGGTCTGGTATCTGTGGACACAGTCCAAAGTGAAGTATGTCGAGGTGTCACTGGTTGTATTGATTTGGTTGAGTATCAAATGGTAGAGAATCAAGAGAAGCTCGAAGGAAAACAAGCAAAGCTCCAGAGGTTCCAGGACTGGGGAAAATATGGATTTTACAGAGAATGAGGAAAGCTCCCTGCTGTCTTACAGTTTAAGGAGGCAATAGATGGGGGTCAGGTGGTGGCGCACCTGGTTGAGTGCACATTACAATGCACAAGGACCCAAGTTCAAGCCTCTGGTTCCCACCTGCAGGGGGAAAGCTTTGCTAGTGGTGAAGCAGGCTGTAGGTCACTCTCTGTCTCTTTCCCTCTCTCCCCTCTCAATTTCTCTCTGTCTCTATCTGATAATAAATTTAAAAAATTTAAAAAGAAGGCAGTAGATGATTATTTTTATAGCTAAATTATCTGAGAACTTGGTTTACTTTGGAAATCCCATGGTTAGGATTTACTGTACCAAAGTTAGGGAATCCTTGGATTCCAACATAAATATGATGAGCCTAGACCTCTAACAGACCCCTCTCTCCACCATCACTGGTCATCTCCATCAGGAACAGCATCATAAACCCTTTTGTGGGCCTCTACAGGAATTTGCCCTCAATGTAGAACAGGGTGGGGACTGCCCCACTCTCTGAAGGGAGGCTGGGTCAACATATTCTAGTACTTGTGGAAGTCTGGTCCTTAAATGAGTGCAGCCCAGAATGTTCCTAGCTGTGACCATGAATTGAAAGCTCAGATTGACAGGGATACAGAGGTTACACAGGCTCCTGTGCTAAACATGAATAGATATGGGCCCTAGATCAGACCAATGAGGTTTACAGTTATCGGTATTTATATACATTTCCCATATTTGGGAGCTACTCTCTGCCATGACCCAGCTTTCTAGTCCCATTCTTAACTCTGACACCATCTTCCCAGCCAACACTTTTACCCCACCTGTATGTTAGCTGTTGGGCTCAGTTGAAAATTAGTAAAATCATGGGTCCCTTAGATATAGCTAAAATAGACTTCCTAGCTTCTTCCCACATGAAGACCCCTAATTTTAAGATTTCTACTTATTAAACAATTTGTCCTATGGTCCAGGAGGTGGCACAATGGAAAAAGCATTGGACTTTGAAGCAGGAGGTCCCAAGTTCAATCCCTGGCAGCACATGTACCAGAGTGATGTCTGGTTCTTTTTCTCTTTCCTCATGTATCTTTCTCATTAATAAATAAATAAAATATTAAAAAAAAACATTTGTCCTGCTTTATATCTTTTATATTTTATATCAGCCACCAAGTTGCAGATGCTACCATGATGCCAATCTGACTTCCCTGGGCAGTCAACCTCACCAATGTGTCCTGGAGCCTCACCTCCCCAGAGTCCTATCCCATCAGGGAAAGACAGAAACAGGCTTGGGGTATGGATCGACATGCACTTGGCATGTCCATGTTTTGCATAGAAGCAATTACAGAAGCCAAACCTTCCACCTTCTGTTGTTCCCCCTAAAGATCTTTGATCCATACTCCCAGAGGGATAAGGAATAGGGAAACTTCCAGTGGAAAGGATGGAGTATGGAGCTCTGGTGGTGGGAATTGTGTGGAATTGTGCCCTTCTTAGCCTACAGTCTTGAATCACTAATAAAAAAAAAAACTGAGAACGGCTAGGAAGATGATATTTTGGTTCCCCAAAAGACTTTCATGCTTGGGGCACTGGGGCCCCAGGTTCAGCCCCTGCACCACCGTAAGCCAGAGCTTATCAGTACTCTGGGTGCGTCCTCTCTTTCTCTCTCCTCTCCCTCTCCCTCTCTCTCTTTCCCGTCTGTATCTCTCACTAAAATAAATAAAGATATTTTAAAAAGCTGAGAAAGTTGGAGCTAAGTGAGCCAGGTCATGATTGACATCAAGAACTTTCAAGAATCTTATAAGAACTTTTCAAATACTCTGAAAATGTGTAGGAGTGGGATCTTCAACAAGGGGTTTGAATGTGGACTGTGTCATTTACTACTTTCGTGATGTATTGTGTTTCTCCATCAATAAAACAGGGTTTGTCTCTTTCTTTGGGTGGTGACATTTGGGTGGTGAGCCCATTAAATGGGATCTGCATAAAATACACAGCAGAGGGCGGCTTTCAACCCAGATCTTCCTGAAGGTTAATTAAAATGAACACCAAGAAACTAACACACCTCAGTCTAGCTCCTGGCCGGCTAAAGTACTGGTACTAACAATTCAGCGATCATTCCTATCAATATTAATTCGAGTATTAACCCACTTGGTCTGTATTTTGGTGAGCATGTATGACACAATCCCAGAATCAAAAGATACACAGATGAGCAAATTCCTTCCCTGAAAATGCTCCTAATCTGCTAGGTAAAACAGGCAAAAAGATGAAGTACAAGAGAGCAAGGACTAAGGTGAGGTCTAAGAGTTCTGTGGAAATACACACAGGCTTTGAGATCACTTCTGTCTCCCTGGAGAGGAGCACAGAGGGGTCCTGCAGGTTGAACCAGAGAACCCACAGGCCAAGCATCTATCTGCTGGTGAGCATAGGAAGGACGTGGGGGGGGGGGGGGCCAAAGAAATGGGAGGAACTGAGTCAGGAAGACGAAGTGTGTGTCATGCCTCACGTGAAAAAAGTTTCTAGAAAGTCAGACTTTTAGTGGGCTCCTTCGGCCGTTGTGCATTTCTTTTGAAACTTTCTCTCCCTGACAAATTAGCGCAGTGGCCTTTATTCCGAAAGATCAGAAACGAGAAATGCTAGGTGTCTAGGCCAACTGCATTTCTCTCCATGAACATAATCTCATTTGCCTTGGCAGGCATGGTGGCAGCGTGGAGAAAGGCAGCTTTAATTGGGGTGTGCACCTTCGCACAAGCACTCTGCTCTGCTGGGTAAGGTCAACAAACTAAGCCCCGGAGGAAAAGCCTTGTGGGGAGAAGAGCGGTTCATTTAGTCACCTCTGAAATACTTTAAGATCTGACCCCCTGCTGGCTGACCAAAGAAGAGTGTCTGCAGTCTGGGACCTCTTGACCCCACTTTCTGCAGGAAATCAAACAAATTTAAACCTCCATAATTTACGCAGAATGTTGACTTCTGCCAGGAAAATGACCCCCGATGCTGGCAGCGAACACTTTTGCCTGATGGAATCTCTGTCGTGGCAAGGACGGCATGAAACCACGCAAAGGCAGAGGAAACCCTAAACAATGGTGGAGCCCACCTACTGCCACTGCACCTTGGGAATCTGGGCTGTCAGTGCAACTTTCAAATCCACTCAGTGAAAACTCTTCACTCAAAGATGGGAGGAGGGACCACGATGAGAAAAGTCTGAAAGAGTCCTGGCAGTCTATCAAAATACCTCCTTTACTCCCTGCCCACCTCCCCACCCTTTGCTTTGAACTCCCGGGATGTGTCTTCAATATAGAAGCTTTATTAAGAAATCTAGACTGACAAGCTATAATCACAGGAGAGTGATTCAAGGTAGCCACGGGAGCTGGGGAACCGCCAGGCCATGATGTCTGCATTAGAAAAAGTTCTTTCACGTTGCTCACTCTGGAGAGTCTGGCACTGAATGAGCAACAAACTGCTGAGAGGGAGTTTGAGTTCAAGATGCCCCATAGAGTACCATGGGAGACTCACAGTCCCCGTTCAAAGGGGTTTCCTTGAAAGAGGAGATTTACACGAGTGGCTTAGGGTTGTTTTTGGCCAAGTCATAAAGAGGGAGATGTCAGAACCTCCGTTGCAATACTAGGGGCTCTCCCTTCCTTCCTTCCTTCCTTCTTTCTTTCTTTCTTTCTTTCTTTCCTTCCTTCCTTCGTTCCTTCCTTCCTTGTTCTCTTCCTCCCTCCCTCCTTACCTTCCTCCCTTTCTCTTTCTCCCTTTCTTTGTTTCTTCCTTTCTTTCTCTCCACTTTCTCTTCTTTCCTTCCTTCTTCCCTCCCTCCCTCCTTCCTTCCTTCTTTTTTATCAGTTGAAAGGTCATGGCAGCCCTATAAAAGTCCAACCCAAACCACTCTGGTCAAGATCACTTATCATAAATAAAGAAGAGGAAAGTGGTGAGTGAATGGTTTTCGCTAGATATCCCTGCTGGAATTCCTTGAGGATTGTAAAATTGAGAGTAAGAAAGACAAAAAAAAAAAAAAAATCCTATTCCATTACTGACTAAAGGACTCTTGCAACCTAAACCAACTAAATTCCAGGGTCAGGAGAAATCAAACTCAGTGCAGAATGATTCAAATTTTAATTCCTATTACTCTCTGTAGCAAAGACCTTTTTTTTTCTTAAATGTCACTATACATAACTTCATGTGACAAGAAGAGAATTAAACAAATGTTTGAATCAATCCATGTCTGATTTAAATGAAGGTATTTTGGCCAGACAGAACAGTTAGAAGTCAGAGAAAAAAGGAAGAGAGGATAGGACTGGCCATTTATACAGAAGCCTTTGAGTCCCTGGTAATGAGTAGCCATACCTAGCCCTACCTTGATAGAAAAGGCAGTTTCCTTGGTTGTTTTGAAGTTATCAGCCTTTACCTCAATGTGGTTTCAATTATGAATTACCAGACTAAAAGGGGGGGGGAGCTTTGATTTATTCTTTTTTGCTCCAATTATGCATGATGTGTTTCCACTGAAGACTTTGAAAAGTATTTCATCATGCCTCTCATCCTGAAGGGGTCAAAGGGCAAACCCAAAAGGAGTTAACCCTTTCAGTCCCCCTCTCACAAAGAGGACCCCCTTGCAAACAGACTCCCTATCGAATGGGGTATACAGGGCAAGGCCTTTGAAGCTAACAGAGCAACGCAAGGGTTAAGCATTAGCATCCTGTTACTAACGTGCATAAAGGTGGTGTCCCCGGCCTCAAATGGTGAGATGATATTTATGTTAATGGTTACTGGGAGATTTGAAAGGGGTAATCAGTAATGTGGCCCAGGCTGCCTGAACCATTAAATCTCCACAGCCCAACTACCTCAGAATGACACTGGGCATGCGCTGACCTGGGAACCTGGATAATTAGAGACCCGATGTATTTTCTTCTTCTCCCTCTCTCCTCCTTCTTGCTTTAATAGTTAATTATTTTAATAAAAGAAGCACATACACAGAGAGAGAGAGACCAGAGCACTGCTCAGCTGGTGGTGCTGGAGACGGAACCTGAGACCTCCGAGCCTCAGGCTTGAAAGTTATTTGCAGTCTGACACAATGCAGCGTATATCACACACAAAAAACCCCTAGAACTATATATAGAGAAAGTAGAGCATTACTCGTGGACATGTGAAGCCAGGGGTCAAACTGCAGTCTCAGGGGTGCAAGACCTGCACTCTACCAGCTGGGTCACTTCTCCACCCTCTAGCTACAGTATCTTACAGACCAGTCTGATGTCTATTTCTTAACTCACAGCTTTAACTCATCTCACCCATAGGAGAAAAAAAAAAAAAAAAGCAAGAAGCTGATTGTTCTGAAAAAAAAAAAAAAAAAAAACAAGAATAACACTAAAGGTTAAATCTCACTGACTAAACAGTAGACAGTCACATGGACATGAAGAAAATGAAAGACCTAGGGTTATAGACTCAACTAAGAGATCATTACCAGCTTGGAATTCATACGACTGATGAGCCATGGTGGGTTCCACATGATAGACCGGAGTAGGTGGAACCATAGCTGGGTCACAAAAGTATCATCTACTGGGGCTCATGTATACCCCCAAATCCCGAGTCACCTAAACCAGCCTCAAAGAAACAGACTGTCTATTTCTGTTAGTCTCTGTATTTTACCTCTCCATGCTTTTTTTTTTTTTAAATATTTTGTTAAACTTTTTAAAAAAAATCTTTGATTTTGGATAAAGGCAGAGAAAAACTGAGAGGGAAGAGTGAGGGGGAAAGAGAGGGAGAGAGAAAGAAAAACACCTGCAGCACTGCTTCACTGCTCATGAAACTCCATCCCCCACCCCCCCCACAGGTGGAGACCAGGGGCTTGAACCTGGGTCCCTGAGCATGGTAACATGTGCACTCTGTCAGGTGAGCCACTGCCCTCTCTGCACCTTTAAGAATTCTGGGGAGTTGGGCAGTAGCACAGCAGGTTAACCTCAGGTGGTACAAAGTGCAAGGACCAGCGTTAAGGATCCCAGTTTGAGTCCCCTAGTTCCCCACCTACAGGGGAGTCTACCTGAAGGTCTGCTTCTCTGGTTGTCTCTCATGACAGTGGCCCATGGCATTATGGTTTTGCGATTTCTGATTATGAACTAACTGCTGGTTTCTCTTAGACAGCTTTGGGGGTGGGTAAGAACTGAAACTTCCATTGAAGACGAGTTCCACTAGAGAGGTTTTGTATCTATTTCTGTGGGTCCCTATCAACACAGGGTTATTTTCAGTGAAGTCTCTCCTCATTTGGTTTATTTGGACCATATGGGTAGAGGGGATTTGGACCACACCATGTGAAGATGGCGTACGCATGTAGTTCTCAACACCAGACACAATACAGACAGGTCTACCTGTCCTTGCTCTTTCACGGAGGATACAGTCTGAGTTTACCGGTCATCACTCAAGAAGCTGCTAGGTCTATTAGATCTGTTAGATCCTCCCATCTGCACAGGTTGTGGGTTGTCAATCCTGCTGCCCTGTCCCCTAGTCCATTCAGTTCCCAGGTAGGAGTTCAAGGCCATCAAACTGCAAAAAAAAAAAAAAGCTCACAGCAAAAGCCCCTCCCTGTGCCTCCCACTACTTCCTAGGATGTCTAGCTTCATTCTTTTTAGAGAAGCAGCAAATATCTTACTTTCATTCTAGTTTAGATGTAGGCTGCAACTAACTGCTTTAGAATACTTCACTTTAGAATACTTTAGAATACTTCACTCAGTCAAGTCCAAGGTCCAATCCCCCACACCGCCATAACCCAAAGCTGAAGAGTGCTCTGGTTAAAAAAAAGAACACCAGGGAGTCGGGTGACAGCACAGTGGGTTAAGCACATGTGGTGAGAAGCACAAGGAATGGTGGAATTCCCAGTTTGGGCCCCCAGCTCGCCACCTGCAGGGGAGTTGCTTCACAAGTGGTGAAGCAGGTCTGCAGGTGTCTATCTTTCTCAACCCCTCTCTGTCTTCCCCTCCTCTCTCCATTTCTCTCTGTCCTATCCAACAACAACAACATCAATAACAACTACTACACTAACTACAACAACAATAAAAAAAGGGGCAACACAAGGGAAAATAAATAAATAAATAAAACATAAAATAAATAAAAAAGAATACTTCACTCAGTATCTTGGCTGTCCAGCTAGAAAGACCATAACAAATCTATCATACAGTCAGTGACAGAAGCTTTTCCCTCCTTAGGTTGTCAATCTATGTGCTGTCGCGTCTTCTATTCGAGGGGTGATGTTTGTGTGTGTAATGAAATCAGCTTTTGTGAAAGTGTGGGCAGTGTGTTATAACAGGCAGAATGATGGGCTAGGAATCTCTGCACTAAACAAGCAACCTTGCTTCTTCAAACTTGCATTTCCTCATTTGTAATACAGGGAAGGGAGCTGAATCTTAAATCTTGCTTTCATCATTTGTAAGCAAAACAAAACAAAACAACAACAACAACAAACACTGTCTAGCTCTTGGTTTTTAAAGACCACAAAGAGAGCTGCCTGGTGGTGGCTCACCTAGCAGAGTACAATGCAAGGACTCATATACAACCCCGTGGTCCCAACTAGTAGGGGGGTAAGTTTCACAAGCAGTAGCATTTCAGATATCTCTCTTTCTCTGTCTCTCACTCAATCTTAAAAAAAAAAAAAAAGAGGCAGCTGGGGACGGTGGAGTCATGCAAGCACCAAGCTCTAGTGTTATCCCTGGTGGAAAAAAAAATTACAAAGGACTTTTAATGAAAGAGAAAATACATAATTAAGTCTACCCCTCCTAAGGAAAAAAAAAAACCTCCTGAAAATTCAATTATCCTCTCCAGAGTGCCAGCTAGTTCTAAAATTTATTTCTCTCTATGATAAGACAGTATCAGTACTTCATTATTACCATTAACAATGCTCTGCTTTTTCTATTGTCACAACACTGACAGAATGCTTCTACCTGGATTGCTTTACTTAACTAGTATAATAACCCAGTGAAATAAGTGTTATTCCCACCTGACAGAAAATAAAGGACTCCAAAGAGGTAAGGTAGGAGGTCAAACTAATAAATGGTCTGGAACTAGGCTTGATTCCAAAAATGTCCTTTTCAAGGACTTAAGATTAATCATTGCTAGTTAGTTCCTAGTTATTACACTGTTCTTTAGAAGTTCTTATGTCCCTAAATCCAGCCCTACAGAGAGAATCGTTGCAAAGACAGATCCAGCCAGCCGCTTCCAGTTACCCAGATCATCACTAAGAGGAAAGAAGGGATGAAACCTTGCAGTTCGGAAATTTCTGAGCTGTTGTTCTCTGAAGGCTCACAGGGTAAACACATCTGAATTCTTCTCCAAAAAGTCCAGTTGTTATTTGAGTTTTAGTTCTGTAATTTTCTTTTCTTTATCTAGTGCTGAAATTCACCTCTGGCTGAATGCCCACCCTTCTTCTCCAAAGCCAAACTACTGTCAAGAAGAGCAGGAAGGTTTGCCACCAATTGCTTTTCAGGTAGTCAAGGAAAAAGTTGACATTTCATCCTCTCTGATTTAGAGAGGAAGCCAATCCTTTACCAGAAGCCTTGCCTGGCTGCAGCTTCCATCTGTGGGATGGACAGAAGCCAGCTCACTGGCCCAACATAAGCCATATCCAAAGAATTTGGAATGAAGGAAGAGTGGGTTCCATACGCTGAGGCTTTTAATAATTCATGAGTTCTATCAGTCTGCAAGTAGTAAACCACACTAAATAGATACGCTTTCACATACTGTTTGATCAGTTAAATGGGAAAATACAATAAAATATGGGCAAAAAATAACACATCATTGATTTTAGTAGTCCATACTTGTTCTAGTAAAACGCATAGGTCAGTTTGGGAATACAGAAGATTTGGATCATTGTTGGAAAATGATCTTGAACATACAATCATCCTCCCTGCCTCTGTAACTTAATATGTGCACTGAAAACACTTCAGAAAGTATGCTGCTATGAAGAAGCTAGTTAACTAATTTTGAGTCAAAAAACAAGGTTGATGGAGAAGCCAGAGACAAAGCCTTCAGGAATGCTACCTCGCGGGGACTTAAACTGTTTTTCCTGCGAGAGGTAAAACAAATATACAACTCAATTGACTGTCCCAGACTTGAAATACTGACAGTCTGAAAGAGGCTCATTCTCTGGTGTCTCCCCACTCCCTCCCCCCATCCCACCTCCACATAGAAATGTATGCTAGCAGCTCAACAGCCATATTACAGAGGTCAGTTCTGGTATGGGGGAAGACCTCTCTGGCTTGGTAAACAGGAACTTGGGATTGATTAAGTTACAGCTCCCGGCGGCAGTCGCGCTCAAAACACCAACACGGTTATAACCAAGAAAGCTAGAGCTTTTGTAGCTCTGAGCTGACAGGAGTGTAACACCGCCATTCAAGTTGACACAAAGTGGAGAGAACAACTCCTACCGTGTAGTCATTTCTAACTCTTAATTTCTCTAGACTTTCAAGAAAGTATATGTTTTGTCTACTGTCTGGTCTGTTTCTTCCTTAAAAAAAAATGGTATGAGCCCACAGGGCAAGAAGAAAAAGGTAGAAGACAACAGTGGACAAGAATTCAACACATTTTTGGGAGGTGAAACAGATGGAGTTTTCTTTTTCCAAAGATTTTTTTGCTGTACAACACATGGAAATATAGGATAAAATTTAACGACAACAACAATAGAAAATCCTTTTGAATATACAGCTGAGCTCACAGGAAGAGGGGAACTGAGGGGGAGCAAAAATAAGGAGACAGCAGTTGGCTGACCATGCATGGCTGGGGGAGGGGCAGAGGTTGCTGCTGCCTTGGTGTGAGGGCTCCGCTTTTAACACCAGTGCAGGAAGGGGGGGGGTGTGTGTGGTTGCGCATTGGAAGGGAGACAACACAAAGCTTGCACATTAAGACTTAGTCCTTGTTGTGGGATGTGGTGTGGAATAGCATAGTGGTTATGCAAAGAGACTTTCATGCCGTAGGCTTCAAAGTCCCAGGTTCAGTCCAAGGTTCAGTCCCTTATACCACCAAGAATCAGAGGTAAACAGTGCTCTGGGCAAAACAAAACAAAATGAAACATTTGTACTTCTTAAATTCTTAAGAGTCCTGCATGTTAGTGAAAAGAAAGTCCCTCCCCCATTCCAGAGAAGCAATCAAAAATATGCATCTTTTATATAGTGAGTTTGAACTAGAGGTGCTTGGGGCTACCCTTCCGGAAGACCTGAGATTTAAACAAACTTGTGTAATATGAAAACCTCCAATTGAGAAGTTAGCATTAAAAAGTGATTTATCCACAATAAGACACTTATATAAGTAACTATCACTTTATAACATGAAGTGGTTCCCAGAAGGATATAGGAAAGCTTTCAAGGGAGGGGATGGATACAAAACTCTGGTAAGTGGAAATTGTGTGTAATTGTACCCCTCTGATCCTATGGTCTTGTCGATATTTTTACTTTATAAATTAAAAAAAAAATCACTTCTAGAGGGATGAGGAGGATAAAGGAAAGGAATAGGGGACTTAGTGGAGAGGAATAATTTGGTGCTGCTCAAACTTATTTTGGGGGTATGTGAAAGTGTACCTCTTTGACAATTTCTGTACTGTACTGTAAACCATTAACTCCCCCACCCCCCAAATAAATCATTTTTTATTTTAAAAAATCACTTCTGGAAAAGTTTTAAAAATGCCTTTTAGTATATGACTATTTCATATTCAATATGACACCTTGTACACTTTCCAAAATAAGCACATGTGATTCCAAAATTCTATCTAGTGCATTCGGAATAAAAAATTGAGGATTTTCCAACATATTTATTTTTATTTAAAATGTTATATTTGAGTGTTAAGGGAAATGTCAATTTTGTCTCTGTATTTACTTTATTATTGGAAGTATTAAAAAATATAGATTTCCTATTGTAAAAATATTAACCAGAGAGATGCTTTGTAAATTTTCCAAATGTAAAATAAATCTTTTCAGTGAAAAACATGAATAATAGAAGGGGTTAAACAGAAAGCTTTGTTCAGTTCTAACAGAATGAAAATATTAGTTTGAGAGATGATAGTCATGAACTAGCCACTCATTGTCAATTTGAGTTTCAATCACTCCATGTTAAATCTATAGAAAAGCTAAAGGATCTACAATAGTTATACGTTTTCAGACTGCTATTAGTCTGTACGACTCATTTGAATTTAACATAGTGAGGTCTATGCATAATGAAATATAAATGCTAACATTATGTCTTTATGTGTGCAAAGGAATTCAGATTTAAATATCTAAAGAATACTGCAAAGTGTCCCTCCACAGTTGTGTCTATAACTCTCTTACGCTTACAATAAAGTGTCAAGTTTCTTGTTTCACCTTTGTCATCAACACAGAGTAAGATCAACCCTTTTTGTACTTTTCTCACAGTGTGATGCAAGAAATTGTTTTAATTTTGTAATTATCTTGAGTATAAGTTTTGGAAATTCTTGGACATTTATATTTAATCCTTTCCCCTCCTCCTCGATAAGGAATATATATGTGTGTGTGTGTGTGTGTGTGTGTGTGTGTGTGTATTCTCTGTTGTTGATTTGTATGTGGTTCTTTTATACTATGAAGTAATATATAACTGATACATGTTGTAAACATGTATAGTTATTTGTATTTCAATTTTATATGGCAAATGATACAATAAACATTAGTTTTCACAATGTAAAAAAAAAAAGTGCTTTATCTCAGAAGTATCTCTGGGGCACCAAGTAGAAGCAAAACAAAACAAGACAAAAAGCAAAGTTTTGGAGAAATATACCATTACACAGGTGACAAAGATTTCCACAGAAAATCTCACTGACGATGAACTCATATTCCAAAATTAAAGAGCATATAATGGAATAGTGCAATGGGCTGTACACAGATGATACAATGAAACCTTAAATTTAACAACTGGGCAACTGGAAAAAAAATAAATGATTTCAAATAATTAAAGATAGAAAGGAACTTAGAAACATACAGAGAAGGAAGAGGGCACAATGAACAGCAAGTGTGTAAAAAAATACCCAGGAAGACAGATTTAAAAATAATTACATAGAATTAGAAATAAGCACTTCTAGAAATAAGCACTGAAATTTAAATTTCAAGGTAAGAGGAGAAAACACATTGGTCACAGCTGAAGAAAGGAGCAAAACAGGGATGCAGTACAGAGAGATAAAATACAGACAGTAAGAGGGGAAAACAAGCTAGAGACATCATGACAGAATGAAAAGAAGCTTAACATGCATAGCAGATTATATGGATCCCTACTTAGGATACAGGATTCCAAAAAGGAAAGATTTGTAAGAATAACAGATATGTGATCTTCAAAGAAAAAAGACTTGAGAAATACCCAGATGGATTAACAATATGAACTCCCAGGTTAGAGAAGAAAAATCATTCCCTAAAGCACTGAAAGGCTGGGAATTAAGAAACCACCATTTGGGAGCCATCTAACAACTGATCCAGATGAGAAATCATTGGACGCTGAAAATTTGTGGGTGAAAGTTTGAGGAGGAACAGCATATATATATACAGTTTGAAAGCATTTTCCCCACAAGATACCTTAAAAGAAAAAAAGGCCTTACATTAGAGAGTCCCAGTGGAAAACTGGTTGAAGTTATCATCACTAGCAATGGGACAAATTAATAACATGTGTTCGCCAATCTGATATATACAAGAACACATTACTTTTTCATATTCCTATCAAAACGCACAACCTGAATGTCAGTAATCTGAAGCATATCATTTGATGCAAAAGCATCAGACACATTTAAGATCAAGGGACAGCAAACAAATAACTAAGATGTTTTCTTAAAAATAGATTCATGGGAGTCAGGCGGTAGCGCAGTGGTTAAGCACAGGCGGCGCAAAGCACAAGGACTGGCGAGAGGATCCCAGTTCAAGCCCCCAGCTCCCCACCTGCAGGGGAGTCGCTTTCATAAGCGGTGTAGCAGGTCTGTAGGTGTCTATCTTTCTCTCCCCCTTTCTGTCTCCCTCTCCTCTCTCCATTTCTCTCTGTCCTATCCAACAACGAAGACATCAATAACAACAATAATAACCACGACAATAAAACAACAAGGGCAAAAACAAAGGGTAAATGAATAAATAAATATTAAATATATATATTCATGGCTTTTTCTTTTTTCCTGCCATCCTGGCGGCTGCTCTTGGTTGGGGGGCCGTCCCGCACTTAAAGCAAGAAGATGGTGGCCGCAAAGAAGATGAAACAGTCGCTGGAGCCGATCATCTCGAGGCTCCAACTGGTGATGAAAAGCAGGAAGTACTTGCTAGGATACAAGCAGACTCTGAAGAGGACCAGACAAGGCAAAGCCAAGCTGGCCATCCTTGCCAACAACTGCCCTGCCTTGAGGAAATCAGAAACTGAGTACTACGCCATGTTGGCCAAAACTGGTGTCTATCACTACAGTCGCAATAATACTGAATTGGGCACAGCATGTGGAAAATACTACAGAGTCTGCACACTGGCCATCATTGGTCCAGGTGATTCTGCTATCATCAGAAACAAGCCAGAACAGACTGGTGAAAAGGGAACCATGCAGGATTTTTCTGTAATAAAGTGTGAAGAGGTTTTTAAAACGTTGTATTTGTTTTAGCTATTTATTATATCTTGATATATTTTTTTCTGAAGATAGGTTAGACAAGACTTTGGGGGAAAATAACAACTGTAACATACTAGTTTCTAGTTGCTTGTAAGATATTTGATTTTTACAATTCCACACTATTGCTTGGTATGTGTATGTGTTTGAGACAAAATTCAATACCTAGTTTTAACTAGTACTGCAATTTACAATTAAGTTTAAGTCCACCAATCTTTGTGGCAAAGAGTATTAAATGACCTGTTTTTCCTTATCACCCCCAATGTATCTATATATTAATGGGGCAGGGGTAGATAGCATAATGGTTATGCCAAAAGTCTCTCATGCCTGATGCTCCAAAGTTCCAGGTTCAACCCGCCACACCATCATAAGCCAGAGCTGATAAGTGATCTGGTAAATACATATATATATATATATATGGGCATAGCATAATAGTTATACAGAAGACTTTCATGCCCAAGGATCTAAAATCCCAGGTTCAATTCTATTAACAGAGCTGAGCAGTATTCTGGTGAATAAAATTAAAATAAGATAGAAAACATCATGGCAAGACAAAGACAGAAACTGCTCCAGATTAAAAAGGTGTTAAAGAGGAGCTAGGGAAAACTCACCATGTAGGATGGTGCCTCCTCACACACAGGAACCCAGGGTCAGCTCACATGACAGGTGCTGTGACTGTGGTGTCTCCCCACCCCCTTCTATTGAAATGGAAAAAAAAAGTGACCTGAAGCAACGAAATAGCACACAAATGAGGCCCCAAAGAGACAGACATGCACACATACACACACACACCCACGATGCTAAATAAATAATGTCAATGTTTCTTTATAATCATTTTGATAACTGTTGTGATTCCACTTAAGAAGCAGTCAGCGGTCAAGGTGCATGCATCATACTGCAACTTCCAAAAGGTCCAGGAGAAAAAAAAAAAATACATACACAAAAGAGAAATAACAGAAATGTGGCAAAATGTGAACATGTAAGGAATAGAGATGAAGAGTGTCCCGAACTCCGCATTAGTTTGGAAACTGTGAGTTGAAAATTTTATGTCAAAACAGAAATCTAAAATTGAAGGGAAAAAAAAGTGAATTTAAAATGTTTAGATCTAATCTAAGCAAGTAAACAAATCAAATCAAAGACAGCTAAAGGAACGTAAAACTAACGAAGCAGAGGTGAGGTGGGGGGAAATCTTAACACTATGACATTAAGAGACTCAGAAATTAGAGCTAGTGCCTCTCCAAGGAGGAATGTCACAGCCTGCTCTCCAGGTTTCTTTCCCTTGCTGCCGCCTTGGGGGGGGGGGGGGAGGGCTTATGCTCTGAAAAAAATGAACCAGGCTCCCTAATCTGAGACACCTAACACCCGACTGAACACAGCAGATCATCTGATCACAAATACAACAGAAGAGGACCCATGTCCTTCCTCTACTCAGCTCCGAAAATAGGTGCAGCCCCAAATGTAGCCATCCTGTCTCTTCGACTCCCAGGGGCAGAAAAGACTAGCATCTGGATCAATGAGCCAATTTAACAGCAACAATCCAGCAACATCAGTATTTGGGCAAACATCTGAGTCCCCCTTCCTGTAACTGCAGTAAAGCTCAGCAGAAGAGAAGCCTTCCTCCCCTGTTCACAGAGCTTCCCCTCTGCTTCCAGGGCCTCACCCTTAAGCAAGGGCAGCTACCAAGAACCATCAACTATTTGAAGAATGTTTTCAATACGAAGGGCAGAAAGGAAAGGACTCGGGGTGGATTTCAAAGGAAACAATGCAAGCAACTAGAGAAAAGTGAACACAAAGCCCACGAGCCTCAAAGCATTTTCGCCATCTAGGTAATGAGTCCCATAAGAAAAGAGAAAATGGGGCCGGGTGGTGGCGCATGGGTTAAGCGCACACAGCATAAAGCACAAGGACCTGTGCAAGGATTCTGACTTGAGCCCCTGGTTCACCACCTGTGTGTGTGTGTGTGTGGGGGGGGGGTCATTTCACAAGTGGTGAGGCAGGTTTGCAGGTGTTTATCTCTTTCTCTCCCTCTCCCTATCTTCCCCTCCCTCTCAATTTCACTCTGTGAATTTAAAAAAAAAAGCTCTGCTATCAAGAAAAAAAGAAAGAAAGAAATCAGACAAAAAAAACAAAACAGAAAAAGTCTTTAAAATGTATGTGCGTGTCCAGCATTTTAAGGTTCAAATTCGTACCCAGTGAATAAAAAAAAAAAGAAAAAAAAAAACTCAAAAGCATACCACCATAAAATTTCAGAACACAGAACTTTCCAAACAGTTAAAAACGCATCATAAAAGATCAGAAATTAGAATAACTTGTTTTTTTTTTTAAAAAAAAAACATTATCAAGCAATGCTCTCAACCCTTGAAAAAGCCCATCTCAACAGAACTCTACACTAACCTAATATTAATCAAAAGTGAGACGGAATAAACAGTTTTTTCAGACATGCAAGTAACAGAGTAACAGAAAAATGACCACCCAGTGCTCCCTTTCTTGGGAAGTTATTGGATTAGAAACAATGAATTCAATAAAGGAGACAGAAGAAGGCGATTCTCAGAATCTTGGTGAAATGATAATTCAGGATGACCCCTGCATAAGAGATTGTGAGGTTTAGAGAGCAATAATCCAGACTGAAGCTGGGGGCGGAGGGCAGGACAGAGGCAGGCTAGTGGCAAGCACTATAGTTTACTGGGGTCTGATGACTTTCTCTACTCTTGTGTTGGAGAATTCAGTAAACCTTAGTGATAGGAACATGGAAGGCTAAGAAAGGGGGATAGATGTGGTAGCAATGAACTTCCTGGAAAATAAACAAGTTTCAGAAGAAAGGAAAGAATGACAGTCTGGGATATGGCACAGTGGATGAAGCACTGGCCTCTCAAGCATACGGTACCAAGTTCAATCCCAGCATTGGATGTGCCAGAGTGACATCTCTCCCTCCCCCTCCCCCTCCCCCCCCATCAGAAATTGTAAAGAGGGGCTTTGTGGTGGTAGACCTGGTTGAGTGCACATGTTACAGTACACAAGGACCCAGGTTCAAGCCCTTGGTTCCCATCTGCAGGGAGAAAGCTTTGCGAGTGGGGAAGCAGGGCTGCAGGTGTGTCTCTGCCTCTCTTCCTCCCTATCACCCCTCCCCTCTAAATTTCTGACTGTTTCTATCCAATAAATAAAGATAATAATAAGAGAAATTATAAAGAGATTTTTTGTTTTTGTTTTCTTATTTTTCTTCCTTCTTTTTTTAAAATTTCTTATTTATAAAAAGGAAACACTGACAAAACCATAGGATAAGAGGGGTATAGCTTCACACAGTTCCCACCACCAGACCTCCGTATACAATCCCCTCCACTGATAGCTTTCCTATTCTTTAACCCTCTGGGAGTATGGACCCAAGGTCATTTTGAGATGCAGTAGGTTGACGGTCTGGTTTCTGTAATTGCTTCCCCACTGAACATGGGCGTTGACAGGTCAATCCATACTCCCAGCCTGTCTCTCTCTTTCCCTAGTGGGGAGGGGCTCTGGGGCAGCAAAGTTCCAGGGCACATTGGTGGGGTTGTCTGTCCAGGGAAGTCTGGTAGCATCCTGCTAGCATCTGGAACCTGGTGGCTGAAAAGAGAGTTAACATACAAAGCCAAACAAATTGTTGACCAATCATGGACCTAAAGGCTGGAATAGTGCAGATGAAGTGTTGGGGGGGGGGGGTCCCTCCATTTTGTAGATAGCTAGTAGGCATATTTTAGTTATGTTTCAAAGGTCCTGTAGCTATACTAGTGTTTTTTTTGTTCTGTTTTGTTTTTTTTCCTGAGCCTGAAATCTGATATGCAGGTGGATCCTATTTATTGTCTGGAGAGATGATGTCATGGCTGGAAAAAGGACCAGAAAGCTGGATCAGGGAAGAGAGTATGGGAAAGGGGTATAAATATTGTTGACTGTAAACCCCATTGATTTGATGTGATCTGGGGCCCATAATCAGCTTAGGAGCCTGTGTGACCTCTACATTCCTCTAGATCTGAGCTCACATTCTGTGGTCATGAGTAGGAACATTCCAAGCTGCCCCAGTATCGACCCATCTTCCTCAGGTGTAGCATAGAGTATGCTGTCCATCCTCCGAACATTCTCTACCATTATTGATCCAAGTTGAGGGCAAGATCCTATGGGGGCCCCACAAAGGGGTCTATTTTGTTGTTTCTGATAGAAATGACTGGTAACAATGGAGAGAGGGATTTATTTGAGTTCTAGACCCATCAAGTCTGTTTATAAAGAGATTTTAAAATAAAGACAAACAATGACTTAATGGCTTATTGTTTAGTTAAGCTGAAAACCATTTTTCTATTGCCCTGGTAATGCATAAAGCCAACAGTACTTTAATGAAAGATGATAATAGAGACCTGCTGGTAAGATGGGAGAGAAAAACATGCAGAGAAAAAAAGAGAGAACAAGAGAAAAAGCATTAACTAAAAAGAAATAAAAAGGAAATGTCTATAACTCCAAAGTAGATAGCACGTAATATAAGCACTTTATGGGGAGTTAAAAGATCAACATCAAAGGAAGCCTAGAGGAGTTGAAAGTAAACGCCCCTTGGAACAGGGATTAACTTCTGTAATATGCCTTATTTTACTTTAATTTTTAGATCAAATATGGGCTCAGCTGTACTATTTTTAAAACAAAAATATAGATGAGTTTTTTTTTAAAATGGACCAAAATTAAGAATAAACTCTAGTGAGATTAATGGATTTTTTTTTTTTTTTAATCTGCAGCTACAACAGTAGAATAAAATGGTAACCTGGGAAGTGAAGCCTTGGACTCTGGAGCACAGGGTCCTGAGTTCAATCCCTAGAATCACATATGACATACCTTTTTTTCTTTTTAAAGATAGATGTGAGATAGTAACATGGTTTTGTAAAACTTTCATGCCTGAAGCTCTCAAGTCCCAGGTTCAATCCCCCACACTGACATAAGCCAGAGCTGAGCAGTGCTCTGGTTGCTTTCTTTCCCTCTCTATCTGTCTTTCAAAATAAATTAAAAAGTAAGCAGAAAGTTTAAAAGAATCATTATTAATCAGGAGGCATATAACTAGGGCAGAATGTTAGAAATGGAGGCAGAATTCATTATGTTGATGTGGTAATAATACCCAACACTATATTTTCCTGGTAAATTTAATTATTTTGACATATCTCCAGGGAGGATCACTGTGGAGAAGCAATTACAGAAGCCAGACCTTCCACCTTCTGCACCCCATAATGATCCTGGGTCCATACTCCCAGAGGGATAAAGGAACAGGAAAGCTATCAAGGGAGGGAATGGAATACGAAATTCTGGTGGTGGGGATTGTGTGGAATTATACCCCTCTTATCCTATGGTCTTGTCAATATTTCCATTTTATAAATAAAAATTTTTTAAAAGTTGGTCTGCCACCCCATCATCTGGAGCCCTAGTTAGGGAATCTATGGAGTCCCACATAGATAGGATGAGCCTAGACCTCTAGTAGAGCCCTCTCTCCATCAGCACTGGTCACTTCCACCAGGAATGCCATCTTAAGTCCTCTCGTGGGCCACTCCAGGGACTTAGCCTCCCTTTAAAGTAGCAGTGGTAGGAACTGCCCCACCCTCTAAAGGGAGGCTGGGTTATCCTATCCTAACGCTCGAGGAAGACTGTTCCTGAAATGAGTGCAGCCTAGAATGTTCCCAGCTGTGACCATGAACTGCGAGCTCAGACTGACAGAGACTCAGAGGTTACACAGACTCCTGTGCTAAATGTGAATATATATGGGCCCTGGGTCAGGTTCATGGGATTATTCATAAATTTTCTGAGTTTGGGAGCTACTCTCTGCCCTAATTCAAGTTTCTAGTCTTTTTCTCAACTCTGACACCATCTTCTCAGACAATACTTTTGTCCACCTCCATGGTAGTTATCAAACTCAAGCAAAAACCACAAAAATCATGGGCCCCTAGGAACATATATAATTAATAATAGACTATAATAGATTTCCTTACTTCTTTCCACTCTTAAGATCCCTATTCTCATCTGCTCTATTCCTACTTTTTGGTTCTTGTTCATTAACCATTTTGTCCTGCTTTATATCTTTATATCACCTTTCAGCCACCAATTTACAAATGCTATTATGATTTCATGCTTACTTCCCTGGGCAAATGACTTTAGCAATGTGTCCTGGAATCTCATCTCTCCACAACCCTATCCCACTAGGGAAAGACAGAAGCAGGCCAGGGCTATAGATCGATCTGCCAATGTCCATGTCCAGTGGAGAAGCAATTACAGAAGCCAGAACTCCCACCTTCTGCACCCACCCCAAAAATAATTTTGATCCATACTCCCAGAGGGGGAAAATGATAGGGAAGATGACCAGAGGGCTCTGAACTCCAATTCCATCAGGACTGAGAGAGAGAGGTGGGAAAAAGGACATTCAGACATAGTAATAGGTGTAGGTGTGATTTAGAAAGGAAGAGAAGGCAGGACCATACAAAAATGAGCAAATATGCATAAGTATAAACAGATAGTAACAGAAATAATAGTCAGCCCATAAATGCAACCTTAGGAGAGTTATTATAGCTTCCACTGGAGGAAATGGGGATTCAGAACTCTGGTGGTAGGAATGGTGCAGAATTATACCCCTGCTATCTTATAATTTTGTAAATTATTATTAAGTCACTAATAAAACTAAAAAAAAAAAAAAGAAGAAGAAGAGAGCACAAAAAGTGAAAGATAAGAATTCCAGACAGTTGAAACATAGGGAAAAAAAAGTCAGGTAGTAGATTAAACCCAGATATATTCATAGTTACATTACTTTAAGCAAATTGTACATCCCAATTAATTAAATTATAACAATCTTTATACTTTTTTCATAAGGATGGGGTGATGGAGAAGGTTCAGAGAACCATTTCACTTTTTGTTTTTATATAATTGCTACTAGGATAAAAGCAGCAGCTCAGTGTCTCAGCTCATGACAAATCCCCTGCGCTGACCCTGGATGCCCAGCTGCCTATTTCACTTTAATGATGTTCTAGATTCCATTTTTGTTTGTTTGTGTCTTCTTGTTTTTTAGGCAGTTCTAGGGAATGAACCTAGGACCATCAATGTGCAAGCCATGCATTTTATTACTGAGTCAACTCCATTGCCCTCAAACTGAAATAAAACATTACATTCTACTTACAGAAGAGGCACATTAAATATTAAATTACCAAAAGTTAGAAGGAAAATGATTCAGGGAGTCGGGCGGTAGCACAGCGAGTTGAGCACAAGGGGTGCAAAGTTCAAGGACTGGCATAAAGATCCCGGTTCAAGCCCCCGGCTCTCCACCTACATGGGAGTCCTTCACAGGCGGTAAAGCAGGTCTGCAGGTGTCTGTCTTTCTCTCCCTCTCTCTGTCTTCCCCTCCTCTCTCCATTTCTCTCTGTCCTATATAACAATGACAACATCAACAACAACAATAATAAAAACTACAACAACAATAAAGAACAAGGGCAACAAAAGGGGAAATATATGAATAAATATAAAAAAAAGAAAATGGGGAGTCGGGCTGTAGCGCAGCGGGTTAAGTGCAGGTGGCGTAAAGGACAAGGACCGGCATAAGGATCCCAGTTCGAACCCGGCTCCCCACCTGCAGGGGAGTCGCTTCACAGGCGGTGAAGCAGGTCTGCAGGTGTCTATCTTTCTCTCCTCCTCTCTCCATTTCTCTCTGTCCTATCCAACAACGACAACAACAATAATAACTACAACAATAAAACAAGGGCAACAAAAGGGAATACATAAATAAAATATTTAAAAAAAGAAAATGATTCCAAAATTTCATACCATGTGAATATCAAAAGTGCATCCAGTTTGACTGTTTACACTCTACTAAATAGACTTGAAGTTATATTTCTAGAAATAGAGAAATCTCATAAGCAAGCATGTAAGTAGCCACCCATAAAGATTTTAAAGTTCTGAATTTACCCTGGGGCTAGGTGATGGTGCACTTGATTGAGTGCACATGTTACCATGTACAGGGACCCAGGTTCAAGCTCTCAGTCTACCTGCAGGGGGAAAGCTTCGTGAGTAGTGAAGCAGTGTTGCAGGTTTCTCTGTTTCTTTCCCTCTCTATCATCCCCCCCTTTTCTTAATTTCTGGCTGTCTCTGTCCATTAAATAAATAGAGACAATATTTTTTTTAATTCTGAAGTCATTCTTACAAATAAATATAATAATGTAAACACAGTGAACAGAAATTGTAATAAAATAATAATTTTTAAAAAGTCGATCTGGGAATTGCAGTGGAACTGCAAATTCACTACATGAAAATTAAAAAAAAAAAGAAAAGAAAAGAAGCCACTTATAGATTCGTTCTAATGCAAAGGCCAAGACCACTCGAGGAAAGGCTAGGGATTCAGGAGATGTGCAACTGTGAGTCTATAAATGTGACACCTCTGAAAAGCACAACTTCAAACGTTTAAACTTACTGAAAACTGAAGCTGAAAATTTTAAATTCCATACATACTTTAGTCATATCTGGGCAGAGGGAGGAGGGAGGAGCAGGAGCCAAGCAGGCCTCCTGAGGTGCAGGGGAGCCTCTCAAATTCCAGTGAAGCCTCTGCAACCTGGAAGTTAAAGGGCACTGGGCTGGCTTAAACAGACTATTGACCTGGGATTTTTTTCAACTTCCAGTTCTGCTTCATGCATCTGAGCTGGCATTTCTTCAGCCTACGGGGTGATTTATTGCTTGTTACTGTTTATAGCTGGGTGATATTTTCAGCTGCCTGGTTACAACCTTCATGAAAGAGGGCTGCTGTCTGGACATCTGAGTACCGGGAGCCATGAGTTTTTCGTCTAGTTGAAACAGATGTAGTGTGAACCCCACCTCTGGATGCTCCTGGATCCTACCATGAGGGGCCTGAAAAGAGGAACCAGAGGGGAAAGAAGGAGTGTCTTCTCCAGCCAGTGAGTAAAGGGAAAGCAGATGAGTTGATCCCATGCTCATGTCAAAGTGTGGTTCCTGGACCTGCAGCCCTAACACCACTTGGAACTTGCTAGAAATGCAACCACTCATTCACTTTCTAACAAAGTCCCAAAACCTAGATATACACCAGTTTCTGTGAGAGAGAGCATATCTTCACACGTATCTATAAACTACTGCAAAATATATACCTGAAAGCAGAAGTACACTAGAGTTTGCAGTGAGTACCTCCCTAACACTTCCTCTCCACTATTCCAAGCTTTGGGTCCATGATTGCTCAACAATTTGTTTGGCTTCATATGTTAACTCTTTTTTCAGTCACCAAGTTCCAGATGCCATCAGGATGCTGGCCAGGCTTCCCTGGATTGAAGACCCCACCAATGTGTCCTAGAGCTCAGCTTCCCCAGAAACACACCCTACTAGGGAAAGAGAGAGGCAGACTGGGAGTATGGACTGACCAGTCAATGCCCATGTTCAGCAGGGAAGCAATTACAGAAGCCAGACCTTCTACCTTCTGCACCCCACAATGACCCTGGGTCCATGCTCCCAGAGGGATGGAGAATGGGAAAGCTATCAGGGGAGGGGGTGGGATATGGAGATTGGGTGGTGGGAATTGTGTGGAGTTGTACCCCTCCTACCCTATGGTTTTGTTAATTAATCCTTTCTTAAATAAAAATAAAAAAAAAAGAAATGCAACCACTCAGACACCAGTCCCCTTTTCAATAATAAAAGTGGGGTGAAGTGACAGCACTCTGGGTTTCAGTGTGTGTTTTAGGAGATTCTGGTGTAGACTGAAGTGGGAGAGCCAGTTCCCAGAATTTAGCAGGTTACAACAAACTCTGCCACTTCTACCCCACAAGCCTGATAGCAGAGCCTCATGGTGATAGTTGCAATATTCCAATTTTCTCTCTTTCTAAGATATTTATTTATGAAAAAAGGGGAAAGGGAAAAAGAGACCCAGAGCATCAGTGCTAGGGATTGAACTTGGGACCTCCTGTTCGAGAGTTCAATACTTTAAACAGTGTACCACTCTTTTTTTTTTTTTCAGTTCATTTATTTATTCCCTTTTGTTGCCCTTGTTTTATTGTTGTAGTTATTATTGTTGTTGTTATTGATGTAGTTGTTGCTGGATAGGACAGAGAGAAATGGAGAAAGGAGGGGAAGACAGAGAGGGGAAGAGAAAGATGGATACCTGCAGACCTGCTTCACTGCTTGTGAAGCAGCTCCCCAGCAGGTGGCGAGCGGTGGGGGCTCAAACTGAAGTCCTTGTGTTTCAAGCCACATGTGCTTAACCTGCAGCGCTACCGCCTGACTCCCGCCACTTCTCTATCTTCAAAAACCAGACTAGGGGAGTCGGGCAGTAGCACAGTGGGTTAAACACACTGGCACGAAGCATAAGGATCCCTGTTCAAGCCCCTGGCTCCCCACCTGCAGGGGAGTCGCTTCACAGGCGGTGAAGCAGGTCTGCAGGTGTCTATCTTTTTCTCCCCCTCTGTCTTCCCCTCCTCTCTCCATTTCTCTCTGTTCTACCTAACAACGACAACATCAATAACAACAACTACAACAACTATTAAAAAAAAAAAAGGGCAACAAAAAGGGAAAATTAAAAAAAAAAACAGACTAGGCAGAGGTTTACAGAAGTTCAGGCAAGTACATAGTTCTCATCTGAGATAATGTCCACTCTGGCTGGACTTCATGGGACCAATTCCTCCTTCTTTTGCTGGATACCAGAATCCACTTTTAGCCACGCCCACAGTCGACTCATCAATATCTGTCAGTGGTGATGGGACACTTACCATCTCCCCCTTTCTGTCCTAGGTCTGGTGTGGTTGATGAAGAAAACAAATCTGAGGGATCTTTGTGCCTGTTACCTAGAGAATGAATTAAAGAACATATCTAGCGGCTGGTCAAAAAGACTGGGTATGTAAGATTAGGACATATTGATAAAGAGGGTGCAAGCTTTCAAATCCAGTTGTAGAAAGACAACAGGGGAGAATATCCCACTCTATAACATAACATTAGGATTAATTTACATTTCTTTAGAAAAAAAAAAAGATCATAGAGAGAATACGGTTTTGGGTTTGAATGCTAAAAAGCCAGTAACGTGACAGTGATGGTTCTCCAGCCCCAAACCCTGATACTCTGGCTCACTTCAGTCTCTGTCCCCTCCTGCAAGAGCTCATATCTGGCACAGAACCAGGCCAGACCCAGATGTCTAGAAGAGGTCTGCCAAGGGGCAAGAGCAGAAGTGACACTCGTGCTGGAAGGAATGCAGGTGCGGAGCATTTGGCGAGATGATAAGACTTCGTAGATATTTGCAAAGAGGGGAGACGAGTGAAAACAGTGAGACTGAAAAGGTAGTAAAATATAGGCAGTCTTGACATGAGGAACTAAGAAAATTAATGACAGAACCATGAACTCAGGGTCCTCTCAGGAAAAAGAAAGGAAGAATGAGAAATTGCTTCTAAACAGAAGACTCAAACCAAAATGAGTTGATCTCTCCGAACCAGACAAATATGCCACGTTAAAGTTATGCTCAAGGGACTGAGGAGATAGCACCATGACACTGGGAGAAGCGTGTTCTCTCTCTCTCTCTCTCCATCTAAAATTAATAATAATAATAGAAGTCAGCCCAAGAGCAGTGGAACTGCTTGAATATAAGGTCCCACCATAGCAAAAATGAATGAATGAATGAGCAAATGTACAAGCAAATGGCAAAGCATTTGGTGACAAGAACACTTAGCTTCAGTATAACCAACTCTGTCTTCATAATCCACATATATATATATATATATATATATATATATATATATATATGCAGTATCTAGTCATACTAGAACTTTTTCTCACTTTTTTGAAAGATTCATTTATGAATTAATATGAGAGAGGCAGACAGACAGAGAGAGAGGACAAGAACCAGGACCTGAGTCTGGCACATACAATGCCAGGGTTCGAACTCAGGATCTCAGGCTTGAGGGTCCAATGCTTTATCCAATGTGCCACCTCCTGGACCACAGAACTTTCTCTTCTCATATCTTCCTGTCCAGGCTAAGCACACTTAGTGCATATCCTTGGGGGGAAAGAAATAGAGCACCCCTTGATTTATTAACCAAGACCTACCCTGCCTCTACCTCAAGTTGTCAGATATTATAAATTTGATGGAATCTTGGGGGGGTGGGGGACAACAGTTCTCTTGCAGGTTAAACTCACAGCAATCACATCTAGCATGAGTTAAATATTTCTGAACAGGAAGGGAAACCTAACTATTAATAAATCAGCTCTACTCTAGCCTCCTGTCAGTTGCTTCCACAGAAGATGCAGAAATGTGCAGCCCAAAGCCTTAAATCAGAGCTCTCACCACCTGAGCTCCTAGATATGGGAACCACTAAGTTACGCAAAAAGGACGATATCAGAAAGCCATAAGGGGAATAAACAAACAAAAAAACAAGAAAATATATTTTGCAGTTTCCTATTCGCATATTATTCATAGCACATACCATTCATGATTTTTGTACTTATGTTCTTTCCCAAAGTGATCCAAACTGGTCTAGTACTTTGGCCATTTCATTTATTCCTTAATTAAAACTTTAACATCTATTTCATTTGCTGTTTTTCTCCTAGCCTATACCCTTACTGAAGAGAGCCAAAAGCCCAACCAACAGTTCCTAGTAAACTCTCCTTAGGTAAATGTGCAGAATAAAGTTCTACCACTCCCACATTTTCTGGCTGAATCTTGAGTGCCCCGTGTGTATGCCTTCTCCTGCAGAGAAACAGATGTGGTCTTCTTTGTCCCAGGCTTGTAGCAGATGCTTGGAAAAGTGGAAATACTTCATGCCCAGAGGAGGCCCAGTGGCTCCCATAAATTTCCACAAGCAACTCAAGAGAACTTGCAGGTAGAAGCTCTGGGTGCTTACTTGTTTACACAGCTTTCAGGTTACAGATCCTTAGACAAATTGTTCTCATTGGGAGTCTCACTGCATGTACTCTGCAGGCTCTCCTCACCTTCCCAACTGAGTGGGGGCCAAATAAAATAATGGACGTCAACACGTCAACATTGCTGTATGAGTGAGCTCTGGATGGCTCAAGGCCTAGCTTCCAATCTTCCAGGTTCTCTCCCTCCTGCCTTCTCTTGCACATTAAGGACAGCCTGGCTGGGTTAAATTGTACTTGGTATGAAGTGGGATGTCAAGAAAACACCAAAATTCCCTTGTGATGCTTAAAATTTACAGGAAATGGGGGGCTGGGCAATAGCACACTGGGTTAAGTGTGCGAAGCGCAAGGACCAGTGCAAGGATGCCTGCTCTCCATCTGCAAGGAGGTTGCTTCACAAGTGGTGAAGCAGGTTTGCAGGGGTCTTTCTCTTCCCCTCTCTGTCTTCCCCTCCTGCCTCGATTTCTCTCTGTCCTATCCAACAACAACAGCAACAACGACAATGGGGAAAAAATGGCTGCCAGGAGCACTGGATTTGTAGTGTAGGCACCGAGCCAGAGTGACAACCCTGGAGGCATAACTAACTAACTAACTAAATAAATAAATAAATAAATAACAGGAAATGGCCATTTTGTGCCTCTTACATGACAGGAAAGAAGCACAGATAATAGGCTCTAAGAGTTATGAGAAAAGATGATTTCTAGGATGGGGGAGGGGGTCGAAGCAACTTGCATGGAGAAGAGGATCTATGAGCAGATCATGGAGATTTGGTGTCAAATGCTGGACAGTTGGAGGTGAAGGTAAAGAATGGCACCTCAGCGTCAGGTGTGGAATGTCAACCCTTCACCCTCATTACTTGGGTGAGACCTTTCCTTTCACAGGATTCTCTAATTCCATTCTAGGAGGTTCACTTCCTAACAAAGTCCTCAAACCTAGATATAGACCAGGTTCCATAAGATAAAGCATATGGTCACATGTATCCATAAATTAGGGCAAAATATATACCTGAAAGCAAAAGTACACAATAGTCTGTAATGAGTCAGTATCAAGTTCATAATGAAACAGTTTCTGCTTAGACTTAGATACCCTCTTCACCTACTTCCTATTACAGTTCTCTCACTCACTCCAAAGCTAACCTCATCAAAGCAAGGACTGCAAAAGTTGAATAAGGGCAAGAGACTGGCATACTTTAATGACAACTTTTTTTTTTCCTCCAGGGCTATTGCTAGGGCTCGGTGCCTGCACCATGAATCCACTGCTCCTGGAGACCATTTTTTCCCCTTTTGTTGCCCTTGTTGTTTTATCATTGTTGTGGTTATTATTATTGTTGTTGTTGTTGCTATTGTTGGATAGGACAGAGAGGAATCAAGAGAGGAGGGGAGACAGAGAGTGAGAGAGAAAAGACACCTACAGACCTGCTTCACTGCCTGTGAAGTGACTTCCCTACAGGTGGGGAGCCAGGGGCTCGAACTAGGAACCTTACACTGGTTCTTGCGCTTAGTCACTATGAGGCCACCCCAAAAGCTGGGGCCCTATTTGGGGAGCCAAACAGACATGATGGGCCTAGACCTCGAATAAATCCCTCTCTCCATTGTTACCAGTTACTTCTATCAGCAGCAACACAACAGACCCCTTTGTGGGCCTTATAGGACCTTGCCCTCAACTTTTTTTTTTTTTTTAATTTATTTTCCCTTTTGTTGCCCTTGTTTTCTATTGTTGTTGTTATTGATGTCATTGTTGTTGAATGGGACAGAGAGAAATGGAGAGAGATGGGGAAGACAAAGAAGGGGAGAGACAGACACCTGCAGACCTGCTTCACCGCCTGTGAAGCGACTCTCCTGCAGGTGGGGAGCCGGGGGCTCGAACCGCGATCCTTACGCCGGTCCCTGCGCTTTGCGCCACGTGCGCTTAACCCGCTGCGCCACCGCCCGACTCCCGCCCTCAACTTGGATCAACAATGGTAGAGAATGTTCCATCCTCCGAAGGAAGGCTGGGCAATATGCTCTATGCTACACCTGAGGAAGATGGGTCCTGATATTGGGGCAGCTTGGAACGTTCCTACTTATGACCACAGAATGTGAGCTCAGATCTACAGGGATGCAGAGGTCACATAAGCTCCTAAGCTGAATATGGGCCCCAGATCACATCAAACTAACGGGGTTTACAATCAACAATATTTATACACCTTTCCCATATTTGGGAGCTACTCTCTTCCCTGATCCAGCTTTCTGGTCCTTCTTCCAGCCATGACATCACCTCCCCCCCACACCCGACAATAATTAGGATCCACCTGCATATCAGATTTCAGGCTCAGGCAAAAACAAACAAACAAACCAGTATAGCCACAGGCCCTTTGGAATATAACTAAAATATGCCTACTAGCTATCTATAAAACAGAGACCCCTCCCCACAACTCTTCATCTGCACTATTCCCGCCTTTAGGTCCATGATTGGTCAACAATTTGTTTGGCTTTGTATGTTAACTCTCTTTTCAGCCACCGGGTTCCAGATGCTAGCATGATGCTGACCAGACTTCCCTGGACAGACAACCCCACCAATGTGTCTTAGAGCTCTGCTTCCACAGAGCCCTTCCCCACTAGGGAAAGAGAAAGACAGGCTGGGAGTATGGATCGACCTGTCAACATCCATGTTTAGCGTGGAAGCAATTATAGAAGCCAGACCTCCCACCTTCTGCACCCTGTAATGATTCTGGGTCCATACTCCCAGAGGGTTAAAGAATAGGAAAGCTGTCAGGGGAGGGGATGGGATACGGAGTTCTGGTGGTGGGAACTGTGTGGAGTTGTACCCCTCTTATCCTATAGTTTAGTCAATGTTTCCTTTTTAAGAATAAAAAGAAAAGAAAGAAAAAGAATGGCATCTCAGAGGCCAGGTAATGGTATACCTGGCTAAACACAAATGCTACAATGCACAGAGACCTGGGTTCAAGGCCCTAGCTCCCACCTTTGTGTGTGGGGGGTACTTCATGAATTGTGAAGCATTGTTGCATCTCTCCATTTCTATCTCCTTCTCCCCCTTAATTTCCCTTTATCTCTATCCAATAAATCAATTAAATTAATTCAACACTTAGAAAGGCATCTCCGTGAAAGGACCACCAGTCACAAAGGCACAGAGCAAGCCAAGTGTAGACAGAGCACACACAAGAAGCAGATGCACAGGGAGTTCTGACAGGAATACTCACATTTCACCTGGAAAATTCACACATGTAAGATTTCTAAGCAGGTAGGTAAACATTCAAATATTCAGGGCTAGGGAAGGCTTGGAAAATTGCAATATATAAAAATGGCATTGGTGGAACTAGAAAGCACATCTCTTGGAAGAGTAATTTGTAATAACTATCAACATTCAAAATTTGTGTACTCTTTAAGCACTTTCTCAGAGGGATTCTCTAGTTACATTCACACATGTATATGCATAAGTATATGAAAGTACATCCCTTGTGTTAGTGTTTGGAAACAAATCAAAACAAAACAAAACAAAAAAGCAGTCTGTCTTTACTAATAGGAGATGTTAGGTACATTACATCCAAACAAAAGAACATTATATAGCCAGCTTTAAAATTGAAGTGTACTACTAGGCCAGATGGTGGCACACCTGGCTGAGTGCACATGTTACAGTGCACAAGGACCTGGGTTCGAGCCCCCAGTCCACACCTGCAGGGGGGAAGCATCAAGAGTGGTGAAGCAGGGCTGCAGGTGTCTCTCTGTCTCTCTCCCTCTTGATTTCTGGCTGTCTCTATCCAATAATAAATAAAGATAACTAATTTAAAAAAATTGAAGTGTACCTTTAGGATTGACTGGTGGCACACATGGTTGAGTGCACACATTACAGTGCTCAAGATTCTAGGTTCAAGCCCCTGGTCCCCACCTGCAGGAGAAAAGCTTCACAAGTGGTAATACAATGCTATAGGCATCGCTTTCTTTCTTCAGCCTCCCCCTCCCAATTTTTCTCTGACCTACCAAAATAAATAATTTAAAAAAAAATGAAGTATACCTGTTTAGAACAAAATGGAAAAAAGACGTGATCTACTGTTAATTTAAAAAAGCCAGGTGCAGAACTCTACGTGTAGAGTATGATCCTATCTGTGTTCTAACCTTACACGTTTATGCTTGTATGTGAATAGAATAATTCTGGAAGGTTATCTTTGGTAGTGAATTCCTGTAAGAAGGACAGAAGGAATGTCCACTTCAAGCAAAACAGAAAGGCGTTTCTGCCATCTTGTTTGATTTTACAATAAACCATCCACTCAGTCACTCGGGGAGCTGCTGCCCCCATGGGCTCTGAGGATGACTCCACTACAGGATTTGTCACACAACTGTTGCCCTGCTGGTCTCCCAAGTCAGTGATAACTTCCTCTAAAAGCAGTGGCTGGCTGACTTTTCTGCATCCCCAGCAGTTGGTGGAATGCTGAATATATAGCGACCACTTTAGGAAGGGTGGAGTGGAGGGAGGAAGGGAGGGAAGGCAGGTTCCGCATGAATATCAACTAGGTGGCAGCACACAGCACAGTCTACAGAAGGTAGACAGGGAACGGAGAGCCCAACCAAAGAGAACAATGCTTAGAATGAAGGAACCTCTTAGAATGAAGGACCTTAGGGCTTCAGGCATTGCTAGTGAGAAAGAGTTGGGCCAAGGCCACCATCTCCACTTTGCCACAAATGTCTCGTAACTCCTTCAAGCAAGGAAGAAGCCATGCCACAACTTCTGACCACTCCTCTTTTTGCTGAGACTGCGGTCTCAGTCACAGTTCTAAGTCACTGGCAATTCATGATACCCTGATATTACATCTGCTTACTCCTTTTTTCTCAGGGAGCTGGAAACGCTCACAATACGCACAAAATACACTCAAAATATGCCATATTATTCCACTACCTACAGAATCTTTTTGAGAATTCCAAGTATTATAATTGCAAATGTTATTGGGAAATCATTGGTTTCTAACAAGATCTAGCTCCCCCCACACACACACACATTTATCTCTACAAAATAAATTTACTGTTGGTTGAAGTACACATTTAAGTATACATTGAAGCTTTTGCTTCTATGATTCTTTTGTCATCATTTCAAAATTAAGCTGGTCTCTACCAGGTCTTCAAGTGAAGCAGGACATTCTCCACTTCCCAAATCTAGAATTTAAATGACCTTTACAATTTCAGGGTATTTTCTTCTCTCCTATGCTGACAGTGGGGCTGTACCTGACATGGCGAGCACTAGAATTCACTTACCACAGCGGGAGGGTCATTCCAGTCTTCATAGGAGATGGCGGCGTATGGGTAGATGCGGTCATTGATAATCTGCAGGGTGGCCAAGGCAATGGCTTTGATAGACTGGAAGTATGCTTCCCAGAACCACCGGGCCTGTGAAGAAATCACTGGATTGAGAGAGTAGAAAAGCAAGAAGCTCTATCCCAGTCAGCTCTGGTCTGGTCTGCTCCTTTATTCCCAAAGGGTAAGGAGCTTAATGCAAATGCTCCCTGTTGATCTAGGTTTCGTCAGACGTGGTGTGCATTTGTCAAATGAAGAGAAGATAGCATGTAAGGAAGGGGCAGGCACACTGGACTCAATTTAAATAGGATGTCAGGATGAAATAATAACGTGTTATACCAGAGCAAGTTTGTTGGCTTTTTATATATGCGATATACATACAGCGAAAGTACGGAAATCCCAAGTGTACAGTGTAATTGACTTTGATTTATTCGTTTTACCTTATAACAACTTTTAAAAGATTTTTATTTATGTGGCCAGTGGTGGTGCACCTGGTTAAGCACACACACTACAGTATGCAAGGACTCAGATTCAAGCCCCTGGTCCCTACCTGCAGGAGGAAAGCTTCATGAGTGGTGAAGTAGAGTTGCAGGTGTCTTTCTCCCTCTCTACTTTCCCCTCCCCCTCAATTTCCAATAATAAATTAATTAAATAAAAAACAGTGGTCCAGGAGGTGGCACAGTGGATAAAGCACTGCACTCTCATTTAGCTTGAGGATGAAGTTTGGACTTCTGATTTCAAACATTCTTCATTTCTAATATATCTGAGTCCAACCCCTGGCAGCACATGTACTAGAGTGAAGTCTGGTTCTTTCTCTCTCTCCTCCTAACATCTCTCATAAATAAATAAAATCTAAAAAAAAATTAAAAAAATAAAAATAAAAGTAAGTTACTTATTATTTAATACAAAATAAGGAGAAAGAACCAGAGCATGCTTCCAAGTTTACTGCCCAACTAGCAGCACTATCTCACAGGCCCATACTTGTATTACTATTAATTATCCAGATAAAGATATAGAAATTCTAGCAAGCCCCCCACCCCCCTGCACCAGCAGACGATTCTCCTATGTTATGTGCCAGTTCGTACTTCATCTATCTAAGAGAAATCATTATTATGACTCCTCTTCTGTCTACTTTTGAATCTCACTTGCATGGAATCTGACAGTATTTATGATTCCAAGTCTGATTTCTCTTGTTCAACACTTGTAATATTTAAATAGCCTTTGGTGTCAAGGTTGGCCTGATACAATGAGTTGAAAGGAATTCCATCTTTTTCTGTTCCTTGAGAAACTTTGTGTAAGACTGGCATTATTTCTTCCTTCGAGGGTCTAGAAGACTGCATCAAAAAAGTCAATTCAACCAAGTGATATCTGATATATGAAGGCAAATATCCTTCATATATTTCATAGACAAACTACTATCTACATTTGAAATATTGTATTAATGATTTAATAGTGACTTACACGATAATAAAGTTGACAGAGGAATAGTTCCACACCACACCACCAAAGTTCTGTGTTTCCCCCAGACTATACACATTGCCTTGTCAGTTTTGTAAGTGCTCACTTGATCTAATTTATTAAGTCTACTGAACTGAAAGTGCATATTAACATGTTAAATGTCTGTGCAATCTGGGGTCGGGTGGCAGCACACTTGGTTAAGTGCACATGGCATCATATGCAAGCATCCAGATTTAAGCCCCTGATCCCCAACTGCAGGAGGAAAACTTGATGACTGATGAAGCAGTGCTAGCAGTGCTGTAGGTTTCTCTCTCTCTCTCTCTCTCTCTGTCTCCCCTCTTAATTTCTCTGTCTTAACAAGTAAAATAAAGTTTTAAAGAATGTCTATACAGTCCGTAACAATACACTTCTTTTCATTTCAGATAGTGATTATCTGTTTTCTCTTCATTAGCAATCAGTCTTATTAGAGTTCATTGATGTTATTAATCTTTTTTTTTAAAAAAAACTTCTGTTTCTGTTTTGATGATTTTCTTTGTCAAATGTTTAAATTTTTTGTTCTTCTCTGTGTCTACTTTCATTATTTTAGGGGATTCTGACTTTGCATTTAGCTTGAGGCTGAAATTTGGACAACTGATTTCAAACATTCTTCATTTCTAATTTATCTAACGCACTATTTTAAATACACCCCACACATTTATATATAGTAAAAACAGTATCTTCATTATGATTTTTTTTAATTCTAATTTCTATTGTGATGTCGTCTTTTTGAGTTGAAGGTCATTTTAGAAGCATATTGTTTAAATTTCCAAATAGTTATTTTTAATATCCTTTTAGTTACTAGTTTCTACTTTGATCGCACTGTAGCCAGAGAACATGTGCTATTTCAGTACTTAGAAATGTATTTAAACTTGACTTGTGGCCAAGCACATTATATCTGTAAAGGAATCATGAGCACTCTTTAAAATATGTCCCCTGCAGTAGATGAGTATAATGTTCTATGAATGTCAAGTAGAATACCTTGACTATCACTGCTGAGTTACAGACTTACTGATTTTTTTTTATTACCGTGTGTATACGTTTATTCTTTAAACTTTCCCTTTGAAATCTGTTACTTCAAAGCTCCTTTCAAGACCATCTCCTATAAATATCTAGAAACAGATTTTAATATCTTATCCCACCTAAGAAAACTTTGGCTTTCAGCTGTACATGTAGTTCATGCATACTTAACACGACCACAGATATGACTGTGTTTAAGCATATTATCATTCTACTTGCTTTACCTGTTATTTGTTCCATTATTTCTCTTCTTTCAAAATATTTTTTATTTATTTTAGATAGAGACAGACAGAAATTGAGAGGGAAGGAAAAGGTAGAGAAAGGAAGGAAGGAGGGAGGGAAGGAGAGAGAAAGAGAAACCTGCAGCACTGCTTCACCACTCATGATGCCTCCCCCACTGCAGGTGAGGGCCGGGGCCTTGAACCAGGATCCTTGTGCACATTTCCCCTTTTTGTTTTTTTTTAAATATTTATTTATTTATTCCTTTTTGTTGCCCTTGTTTTTTTATTGTTGTAGTTATTATTGATGTCGTTGTTGTTGGATAGGACAGAGAGACATGGAGACAGGAGGGGAAGACAGAGAGGGGAAGAGAAAGACAGACGCCTGCAGACCTGCTTCATCGCCTGTGAAGCGACTTCCCTACAGGTGGGGAGCCGGGGGCTTGAACCGGGATCCTTACACCGGTCCTTAGGCTTTGCGCCACCTGCGCTTAACCTGCTGCGCTACTGCCTGACTCCCACATTTCTCCTTTTTATCTTCAGAATTTACCAAACTCTTTTTTAAAATTATCATTGTACAATTATGTCTTCCTTCTGCATTAGTTTTCTGGAATGAGAAAGAAGCGCAGCTTAGTGTGCTTCCTATCCCTCAGTGAACTAAGTCCCTAGTGCTGAAGACCCTGGCTGATCCTCAATGCATCTCAACTGCTGCTGTATCTGTTCTAATGAGCTTCTTATACAACAGTCTGTTTTTGGAGCACGGTGAGTACTCCAATACCAGCTATTCTGTTATAGTCCAAGACAGTCTTTTGAGAGACTCTAGTTTCTTATCCCAGCAGAATGTAAATTCGGTTCCTAAAAACAAGCAGGAGGCTAGTCTAGGTGACCTCTTTCCAGTTGTACTCAAACTCAGAGGCTCTTGGGATTCATGTGCATTTTTCGTCTGTATGAACATAAAAAAAAAAAAAAAAACGGGCTGGAGACAGAGTAGCATAATAATTATGTAAAAAGGCCTTCATGCTTAAGGCACTAGAGGTCCCAGGTTAAATCCCCAGTAACACCATAAACCAGAGCTGAGGAGTATTCTGGATAAATAATAATAATATTCACATTTAAAATTTGAACATATGAGAAACTTGCAAACATAAGTAAATGAGGCAGAGGATAAAAAACTGTTCTAGTCTAGACTTGTTACTCTGGTTCTTTTCCCAATGCAAATGTTCTGTTATTAGTTAAAACTTGGAATAATTTCTGAGTTACACGACTACTATGCTCTCCAACAACTATAAGAAGGCGAAGCATCACATGAGCATCTGTCCTGCTCAAAGAAAAGCTGAAACGCAGCTTTAGTTTCCAAGGGCATCTAACTTAAGCTGTCCTGTAGTTTACCATCTGGTTATGGCCTGGTGGCTGGCTGGTGGCTGGCTGGTGGCTGGCTGGAGCTGCGTCTTAGATGTAACTCAACTCTAGTCTATTCCTGTTTAATAACATAATGGTGGGCTGGCAAAATAGTTCACTTGGTTAGTGCACAGCTTTGCCATAGGTGTGACTCAGGTTCGAACCTGGCCCCCAACACATTGAAGGAAGCTTCAGTATTGTGATCTTTCTCTCTTTCTGGCTATCTCTATTAAAAAAAATTTTTTTATTGCTGCTTTCCTGTCCATTATGCATTCAAAATATTTACATTTTATAAGACCTGAAAGAATCAGCTTTCTCTGTGAAACCTGAATCTGTGAAACCAATCACCCCAAAGAACAAAAAAAATCTCTCCATACTACAAAATCCCACAACACTTAGGGCTTTTGGTTTGCTTTTGGGTAGAGTAACAGAAAGAAATCGAGAGAGAAGGGGAAGACAGAGAGGTAGAGAGAAAGACAGACAGCTATAGCACGGTTTCACTGCTTGTGAAACTTCCCCCTACAGGGAGGGTCCAAGCCCCTGGTCCCCTGCAAATAATAATGTGCACTCAACAGGGTGTGCTACCAACCTGTCTCTAGTTCTTTTTACAGTATAGGTTAGTTCTGTCCTGCAATTACTTTACATTTATTTCAAATGACTACTTTTCTCTCTCCAGCAAGACGATATAGAATTGGTACTTTTAATAAGCACAAAGATATTAGAATGTATTATTACCTGTTACAAAACCGCTTTTGTGTACATGACCCCATTTATTCTTTATATTTATGTGTGTGTGTATATATACTTTATTTTATATACATATATATTTAAATTTTTGTTTTAACCAAAGAGAGAAACAGAGAGAGACTGACACCAGAGTACTATTCAGCTCTGGCTTATGGTGATGCTGGGGACTGAACCTAAGACTTCGGAGTCTCAGGCATGAAAGTCTTTTGCATAAACAAACATTATGCTATCTCCCCAGCTCAATTCCACTTTTTTCTTTATGATGAGTTTGTTATTTTGGGGGGCAGATATAAGTTTCATCTTTTTTTAACAGATAGTTTAGCTTGTTTTTTTTTAAAAATATTTTAATTTATTATTAGAGACAGAGAGAAACTGAGAGGGGAGAGGGAGATAGGGAAAGAGACAGAGGGACACCTGCAGCCCTGCTTCACCATACATGAAGCTTTCCTCCTACACTGGGGACAAGGGGCTTGAACCCAGGTCCTTGTGCACTGTAATGTGTGTGCTTAACCAGATACGCCACCACCTGGCCCTTCTAAGTTTCATCTTATATGTAAGGAAACTGAGATGCAAAGATATTAAGTGGCAGAGTCATAGCTCAAATAGATGTTTCCTAAGTCTAAATTCATCTTCTTTCTACTTCATTCTATAGTATTAAGAGTCCCATCATATGATCACTTTTAGAAAATAGTCTTCTTTCAAGAGAATAGAAGGTGTTAAAATTCACTAAGAAGCATGAGCCCACATATAAATACACACATCGTAAATACCTCCTTTTCTACCCAAGTGTGCTTTACCATCAAATGCCCTTTTATTTTAAATCATCTTCAAATTAAACCACACTCAAACGTAAGCATTCCAGGGCTTTCTGTTCACATTTAATCACAGCAGAGATTAAACCGTTGGGATTTACAGGAAATGATGATTGGCAACAAATTCACCTAGAACGCCAGCCAGAGGCGCAACTGTGGAGCAGAGCTTCTAATTTAAGATGTCTCAAATCATCTCACCCTGTCCACCAAATTGCAGTCCCCTCAGAAAGGAAACAAGCTGGGCCAGTAATCAGAGTTCAAGTGTCTCAGCCTGAGGATAAGTGAAGCTCTCAGACTTAATTGTTTCTGCAGGACCTCTGTAACACCTTAAAGTGTTTAGAGGGCTTTATGATTTACAGCCCCTCCAAGACAAGCGGCAGCAGCCACTCGGCCAGTCGCTCCTCTGCAGAAAGGAAGGAGTCTGCAGCTATGTCGGCAGCATGCGAAAACACCACCATTCTCAGGCAAATGCTTATTATGGTTGGGTCTTTTTTTTTTTTTAATCTCTTCCTCACTAAAACATGGGCCACACTGATCTCCACTGGAACAGTTTAAGCAAGGGATTCTTCTCCAACTATGCAAAGTCCCCATCGCTCTAAATTGTGAAAGCAACACAGTTAAATAGGGAAGTCACAGACAACTTGGTTATGCCAACGTAACCCTCAGGAGAGAAAGTTTTTCTCTTTCTTCTAATATTTATTTTAAATGAGAGAGGGAAAGAGAGAAAGAGGGAGGGAGGGAGAGAGAGAGATAGAGAGCAGAACACTGCTCAGCTCTGGCATATGGTGGTGCTGGGGATTTAACCTAGGAACTCAAGAGCCTCAGACATAAAAGTTTTTTGCAGAACCATTTTGCTGTCTCCTCAGCCCAAGAAAGTTCTTTCTTCATTAAAGAGGCACTACTGCAATTTTATAAAATGCACAGATTTTAAAGCATGAGAATTACAAAGCCCCCACAGCACACTCAAATATGAGAATTAAGATACTGCAGAGCAAAGATTGGGCCAACTTCAAGCTATTATAAGCAAATAGGTGTTTTGGATTGAAATGACTGTTTCAGATTGCACATGGATTAAATGTGACTAACTTCTTTGATTTTCAGCAGCATAAAGTTCATAGAATGAGCACAAAGAAAGTAAAGACAGCACAGTAAAGCTGAAATGTGATGAGCATCTCTGTAAATTCAAGCTCTTTAACCTGTGTTTTTTTTATTCTGTCAGATGGAAATCATGCTACCTCTCTCAGGGAGGTGGAAGATTCAATGAGATGATGCTCCTTGCTCCTTGCTAGAGGAGGCCTTGGAATCTACCGTAACAACAAGAAAAGGCTAAGAGAGATCCCACAAACATCGAGGATTCTCTTGGGCCTATCAAAGAGCTATAGTTGTCGGGAAATCAGGAGAAGCAAATTTCAAAGGGTCACAGGCTCCTCCAGAAGCAATGGGACACATGAATCATATCAGCTTGGTGAGATCACGGAAGGTAGAGGTAGCAGCCAGTAACGCAAAGATGGCGGGCGAAATATGAATGAATTCCTACATGACACGGGACAGTCTGGGAGCTCCAGGCACAGGGAGAGTCCGCATCCACCTGCCAACTCTCTTCTTCTGGATGCTGGGAAGGACTGGTGCAGGGGAGGAAGCCAAAGAAAAGCCCCCTCCGCGGCACACAGGTAACAAAAGAGGAAGAAGAAGGAGAAGAAGGGGCATCTTGTGAGGGTGGGAGTATTCCCAGCACTGAAATCAAGCAACAGAAAAACTCAAGACTCACCTGCAGGCACTCATTAAATTGAGTCAACTCCCACACTAGTGATCTGACAGAAGGGACTTGCCCATATCTGGACAGGAAGGACATTTACTGTAGCCTCTGCTGTTCTTTATTCAATCAAAACTCACCACAAACAAACAAAAAAGCAACAATCAGTTACTATAATATAAAGCTGTGAACAAACCCAGACCCAACGGTGTTGGAACTACTAGAGGGAGACTCTAACACAGCTATTATTACTATGTTAAGAAATTTCGTGGAAAAAGGTGGACAACATGCATGAACAGATGGGGATTTTTCATAGAAATCAACTATAAGAAAGTCAAAAGAGATGCCAGAAATGAAAAGATGGCATCATATAAAGTATGTCTCAAGAGGTTTATTAACATAAACGCTGTAGCACAGGAAAGAAACAATGAACTTGAAAGAGAAATTCTCCAAACATGTAAAAAACAAACAAACAAAACAAAACAAAACAAAAAAACAACCTCAACAACACCAGAACAAAGCATCCTAAAACTGCAGAGCCACTGAATGTTCTTACTTGTAATTTGAATTCCAGAAAAAAAGAGTGTGTGTGTGTGTGTGTGAAGGAGTAGCGGGAACAAGGCACTGTAAAGAAACAAGGGCTAAGAATTTTTCAAAGTAATGAAAAACAAGAAAACACAGTTACGAGAGATTCACAAAACAAAAAAAATTAAAATATTTACCTTCTTCCTTAAGATGGTTAAAAAAAAAAAAGTAAAAATAAAATATCACAGATGTCAGAACAGCTCTCTGGCATCTCTCTCGTTCTCAGTTTAGAAAGAAGTCCAAGCAGCAGCTGTCCTGTGAAAGATGCAATGGACACTTCTGATTCTGAGCGACCGCAGCCACTCGAGATCTGAGCTATTGGACATTTTTTCTTAACACATGAACACTGACAGAACCATTTGTTTTAGGTGAAGGGTTGGGAAATATGTCCACACCTCCTGGATTAATTTTTCAAAGCCATGTCAGAAGATGAATCTGAAAATTCCCAAAGGAATCCCAAGTTTTTCCAAGGACATCTATCAAAGACCCAGAATCTCTGTCTCATGTATCTGACCTTTTCAAAGCCTCCTCCACTTCGGGCTCCTTGGGATTCCACTCATTCTTTCCTCACCACCACCTACTTTGGGGGAGAGGGGACAATGATCCCGAAAGAACAAGGAGCCAGAGACTCTCATAGGCTCTTCCTGGCTGTCCTCACAGAACCCAAAGAAAGCAAAGATAGGCCCCCACCACCTCCATCTGGCAACCTGAAAATCTCAATGGGTGAAAGCAAATTATGACTCGAGCATCCTGATTTCAACTTGCAGGTCACTGCAGGCAAGACTGACTTTGCTCATTCTTTTGCTCACACCTGTTTTGCAAACCTAAGAGCAATGTGACAGCCTACTTAGAGAGGGGGACAGTATCAATAAAACCTCTTGGGGGCACTGCTCACTGACTGAAAGATTTACAGCATAAGCCACGTCAACACTTTTCTAAAGTGGGGTGGGGTGAGGTGGGGTGGGGTGGTGGTGCATCAGATTAAGCACACATAGTACAAAGTGCAAGGACCTGCACAAGGACCCAGGTTTGATCCTCCGGCTACCCACCTGTGTGTGGGGGGTGGGGTGGGGGTGGTCACATCACAAGTGGTGAAGCATATCTGCAAGTGTTTATCTTTCTCTCATCCTCTCTATCTCCCCCATCTCTCCCAATTTCTCTACTCTATCCAAAAAAATGGCCACAGGAGTAGTGGATTTTTAACATAGGCACTGAGCCCTAGCAATAACCCTGGAGGCAAAAAAAAACAAAAAAAAAGGAGGGGGGAAGTTCACAAGCATTTGATAACACCTTTGATGAAACAATAAACAGAACTTAGCTCCTTTTCTAAAAAGGACGGTTTCTGAAGCAGAAAACGATCTGTATACCTAAAATGTAAAGCACCCCCCCCACACCTTATAATATTTACTTGTCAGTTTAGGTACATTTAAAACCCCTTACTATAGAAAACATGAGATGCTTTTCACCATGAAGGTGTGCTCTAGCCGTCCTCTGTCATCTGTCTAAGCTTCACCCACCAGTTTCCATATCTCCATCATCTCAATTACTCACTGGAATTTTACACAAAGTCACAGATACCTGCTTGAGTAACAGTAGTACAGTTCACTTCATAACTTACTGGTAGCTTTTTTGTTTTTTTTAAATTTCTTTGCCATACAGGGTTGTAGCTGTTAAAAAGTTAATTTTTATTTTGAAATCATGAAAGACTTAGAGAACAGTTCCAACAGCAATACAGAAAGTACCTGGACACCAGTCCTCCTTTCTCCTACTGTTAACATTTGGGATATCAATGGTGAAATGGCCCAAACTAGGAAATTAAAATACAGATTCTATTTACTCTTATAGGCTTTTTTCTTCTCCTCCTCCTTCTCCTTCTCCTTCTTCTTTTCTCTTTTCCTATTACCCCAGTTTTCTAGAAGGCCCTTCATCTGGGGTCTTTCGTGTCCTCCAATCTGACAGTTTTTCAGTCTTTTATGACCTTGAAAACTTCTGAGTTGTACTGGTCAGAAATTGCATAGACTGTTTCTCACCTTAGGTTGAGTGATCCTTTCTAACTGTTGGGCTGTGGTTATACCTGTTGGAAAGTACTACAGAAGTGATGTGCTTTTCTCTTCCTGTGATATCAAGGGGACATCTTTATCAACAGGATGTATTACAGGAGAAGTGAACCTTGATCACCTAGCCAAGGTGGAGTCTGATTCAGATTCCCTTTGTAAGGCTACAACAGTTGCCATTCTATTTGTTAGAAGCAAGGAACTATGTTGGACTCATAGTCAAAGGAAGGGTAATTAAGGTCCACCTCTTGAAGGAAGGAATATCACAGAATTGAGCACATTCTTTTCAGTTTCTGCTGAAAAGAATAAAAAAATAGGACAGAGACAGCTTACCAGGGGGGCCTGGTGGTGGCGCACCTGGTTGAGCACCTGGTTGTTACAATGCATGAGGACCCAGGTTCGAGCCCCTGGTCCCCACCAGCATGGGAAAGCTTCATGAGTGGTGAAGCAGTGTTGCAGGTGTCCTCTCTGACTTTTCCTCTCTATCACCCCCTTCCCTCTAGATTTCTGGCTGTCTCTATGCAATAAAGATAATAAAAACAATTTAAAAATTAAAAAAAGAGGTAGCTTACCAGATACAGTAATCCAAATACTAAAGAAACTTTTCTTCACTCATTAATAATTTCACTAAGAAAACAAGCAGAAAAGCTGACATTTGCCTTAAATGTTGATTACCTTATTGAAGTCTGATCACACAAGATAAAAATACACAAAGGCACTTTT